>NW_014040772.1:0-288704 GCF_000143105.1 Grosmannia clavigera kw1407 | reverse complement strand
AACAGCGGCCGTTTGTCGCCCGCCGATCGTAGAACTGTCGCCTACTAGACAGCAGAGGCGGTTTGCTGCTAGGACGTCCTTTTGTCTGATTTTAGACGTTTCTTACCTTGCTGTTAAAGCAAGGTTAGGCGAGTTCTTAAGACGCATTTAAACGTCTGAGAACGCGGCTTCTTTGTTGCCTTAGGGTATAAAAGAGCGGGTGCATTCTATAATTTAAGACGAATTCGTTCGCACTTACAGGACTGCTTTTGCCTTTTTAGCTCTTTTTTCTTCGATCCTACTTGCGCAGTAGGTTGATGCAACGGTTTGCGCCTTCGCGTAGCGGCTAGCTAACGATCGCTTACAGACGATGTTTAACTAAAGCCGCTCCTAAGTCTTGATGGACTTTTTCGTGGATGCAGACCCTACGAAACGCTCTTCTTGGGCATACGCACTGTCTCCCGAGAGCGTAGGTCTCTGCTAGCACGGCGTCTGCTAAGCGATAGCTAACCCTATAGTAGGCTCTGTGTCTGAACTGCGTCTTTAAAGCCTATCTGGACGTCTACTACGAATTCTCGTGTGTAGCCACGCCAAAGAACCCGGCGCGCTGCGTTGGTTGTGTGGCCGACAACACGTCGTGCTTGCCAGTGAGTGCGTTAACTCGTGTGCGCCGGTAGCCAATTGCTAACCGACAGCTCCCCGAAGAGATCGAGGGCTTGGCCCGATACATTTAGGAATTTCTGGCCGGCACGAACGAGTTGCTGCTTTAGCGGATGACGGTCAACAATATCGTCGCAGCGCCGGGCGATTGCGCGGCAATCGCCCAAAGGTTGATAGCCCTGACGGCGGTGACCAAGGAACTTGGCCGCGCCTTGCAGGAAGACAAGTTGGAGCCCCCGGCGACCGACCAGCGCTCCCGGCGCGAACGTTTTGAGACGGCACAATGGGCTGCATTGCGCCTCGGTGTCCTCCACCAGTACTAGCGGGAGCCGGAGCTCACCCTAACGCCCGCGCAGCGGTCGGCAGAGGTGGCCCGGCTCCTGCCGCTAACGTCCCTGGACGTGGGCACACCGTCGCAGGCGTGGACCCGAGTTGCCACTGCCCTTGAAGCAATGGCAAGTCCCTTAATCCTTATTGTCGAGTTATCGCTAACCTGTTACCTAGGCCGATCCTTGTTTTATCGTGCTTAGCCTGGCCTAGCGCGCTGCGGCTGTCTAAGCCGGCCGTGGCGGCACGCTTTACTACACCGCAAGAGTAGAGGGGCCGCCTAAGCGGATCCTGCAGACTACAGCGGCCCTGGTCGAGCTAGCCTGGATTAACTAGGCAGTAGTCTTTCCCTGGCCGCTGCCTTTGGCGGCGCCCGGCAAGCGATGGTCTTGCGCCAAGTTGCTAGCCTTAGCTAAGCGCTAGCGTAGCGCTAAGACTGTTCCTAGTGAGAGTGCGCTAGCAGGCGGCTAGTTAGCGGCTAGTGGTGGCTATATGCTGGCTAGCAAAGGCTTGCCTAGCGGCAAGGAGAGGGACAAGGAGGACGGTGTCGAGGAGAGGGACGAGGGGGTGGAGGGGACGTCTGCGGAGGAGGATAGTGACAAGTAGCCGGTGGCTAAGCGACAGCCTGCCGACGGTGTGTTTTAGGTTTGTGGCTTTGGGGAGCGCCCTCAAAGCTGGAACGAGTAGTTTATAGTGCGCAATTGCGCAAGAAATGGCTAGAGTGGTTGACTAACGATTGGTTAGCATGCAGCTAGCCGTTGCCTTATAGTCTTCCCATTTCTTATGAGTGCGTTTTATAGTCTTTTGATAAGACTGCAACTTGCGGCTGGCGTGCGCCAGGTGCTCTTTAGGTTCCTAGGTATTATACTCGGCCGGCTAGCCTTTCCATTTCACTAGGAACCAGGTTTGCGAACCCTTGCTAAGGTGAGTAATAATGTCTTTAACCTTATACTCCTTCTGGTCTTCTACCATTTCTGGGAACGGAAGCTCTTCCCTATTTTTCACTGTGGCGGTCTACGGCTTAAGGCAGGAGACGTGAAATACGTCGTGTTGGCGTGCGTACTACGATGGCAAGGCGACCCGATACGTAACCAGGCCTAGCTTCTTCACAATGCGGACGCGCAAGAAGGTTAGGTTTAGCTTCTTTAAGCCGGCTAGGTTTAGGTGCTTTGTCGACAAACCCACGAATTCGCCTTTAACGAAGTCCTTGTGTAAGCGTCGCTTGTTGTAGCCCTTCTTCTGTTGGCAAATCGCTTTTTCCCACGACACTTCCAGCTTCCGCCGGATAGCCTGTAGCCGACCAACACGCTCTCGCACGCCCTTTACCGCGGCCTTAGTAAAGGGGAAGTCGTCCATAAAACAAGGGTGGTATGCGTACAACGCATAGAACGGGGAGGTCCCCGTTGTAGTGTGGCGGGCGTTGTTGTACGCGAACTCCGCTGTACTTAACACTCGCGTCCACTAGTGTTGCGAACGACCGTAGAACGTTCGCAGGAAGCGCTCTAAGGTCTGGTTAAGGATCTTAGTGCCACCGTCTGTCTGTGGGTGGTACGCTGTTAACATTATTAGCTGGACCCCTTGAAGTCGCATTAGTTCCTGCTAAAATTGGCTGGTGAATAGGCTGTCCCTATTACTAACGATTACTTCTAGGATACTGAACTTAGTCTCTACACGGTCGTAGATGAGTCGGGCGACCTTAGCAGCCGTGACCGTCTTTTAGGTAGGGATAAACATGCCGTGCTTTGTGTAGCGATCGACTACTACTAGGATAGCATTGTACAAACAGCCGTCTAAGCCTAGGCTTAACCTAAGACCGGTTACAAAATCTATACTAATGTGCTAGAATGGCCAAACAGGCATAGGTAGGGACTAGAGGTATCTGTACGGCTTGTGCCGTAAGACCTTGTTGCTTATGCATAACGAACAGTTCGCGACGAACGCACGAACGTTAGTGGCTATGTCTGGCCAGTAGTACTTCCTAGTAAGGAGTTCTATAGTCTTGTGGACTCCTATATAGCCTACTATAGGGGAGTCGTGGTGTAGACTAATCAGCCTCGCCCACAGCTTGTCCGCCGATGGGACGACGATGCGATCCTTGTAGAACAAGGTGTTCTCTTTTTGCAGATAATAGGTGTTGTTCCCCCGGCTTCGTCTAGCCTTTGCAAACAGGTCGTCTAGTAATCGGTCTTGGCCTTAAGCGTCGCGAATAGTATTGTATAGTTTGGGGGAGCACTAGGGTTGCAACGGCCGTTCTTGGCTAGTAGCGACCCGCGCCTCCTATACTAATAACAACGGAGCTCTTGGTATAGGGAGCCTCGACGACTAGTCTGCGATCTGTAGCTTGCTAAGAAGCGAGGGGAGCACGTTATTATATACGATGTTATCTTTTATGTAGTCTGGTCGGCGGGACAGACCGTTTGCTGGGTTGGTAGACCCTAGGCGGTGCTCGATCTTAAAGTTAAACGCTAAGAGGCGGAACACCTATTGGGCAATTCGGTTCTGGAGATTCTTTGCCGATGCCTTGACGACGCCTTTTAGCGCCTAGTGGTTGGTTAGGACTACGAATAGGTCCTTTAGACCTTCTAAATAGTGACGCTAGTGCTCTAAGCTCTCGATGATGGCTAGGAGCTCTTGCTGTCCTACTTCTCACCGCATCTTGCGGGCCGTTAGCTTGCGCGAGTAGTAAGCGACTAGTTGCTACTTACTGTCTGCAAGCTGGGAGATGATGCTAGAGATGGCGTAGCTCGACGCATCTGTTTCTACCCGCGTGGGCTTTGTGTTATTATAGTGGCGGAGAATTGTTGCTGTTATAAATGCTGTCTTTAGCGATTTAAAAGCAACCTTTGCTTTTTTGGTTAACACGAACGGTTGCGTAGCGACGGCTCCGCGCTTGCGCGGCGGGCTAGGGCTTGTCTTTGTTAACTCTGTTAGGGCCTGTACAATGCGGGAGTAGTGGGAAATGAAGCGTTTGTAGAAGTTCGCGAACTCTAGGAAGGATTGCACGTCCTGTACGCACTTAGGGGCCTTTTAATCGGCGATGGCTTTAACTCGCTTAGGGTCTATAGCTAGCCCTTTTATGGTGACGACAAACTTTAAGAAATCGATTTCCTCTTTAAAGAATTCGCACTTCTTAGGATTTGCATACAGCTGCGCGGCCTCTAGCCGTTTGAAAACCAATCGGAGGTGCTTCTTGTGCTTCTTCTTGGTCTAGGAGTAGATTAAGATGTTATTTAGGTACACCTTGCAGACTGTGCCCACTAGCCCTGCTAGTGCGCGGTGGATATATGCTTAAAATGTGGCCGGCGCGTTGGTTAGTCTAAAGAGCATAACACGAAACTTAAAGAGCCTGTATTTTGTTTAGAAAGCGGTCTTCTACTGATTGGAGGCCTTAACCTGGATTCTGTAGTACGCTTCCTTTATGTCGGTACCTTAGAGAACACTTTTGCGCCGTTTAAGCGATCTAACAGCTTACTAAATTAAATGAGGAGGGGGTAGCGGTCCTTCTTAGTTACCCGATTTAGACCCTAGTAGTTGACGCACATGCAAAGAGTACTGTCCTTCTTTAGGACGAAGATTACTAGGGCTTTAGCCGGACTGTTGCTGTGGGCGATCTGCCTGTTCGCCAACGACTTATTGATAAAGCGGCGGAGCTCTTTTTGCTGGGCGGGAGATAGCGGGTATAAAGGGCTATACAGCACCTTTGTGCTGTCTTTTAGCTTAATTGGGTGCTTTGCGTCTGCTAATAAGGGCAGTTCTTTCGCCTTGTTAGTGTTGAACACTTTGGCAAACGGTTGTATGCAGAACGGCGGTTGTTAGCTAGGGTCTGGTAGAGCCGGATCATCGTCCACAGTAGGGATGTCTGGTTCATAGGGACTCAAATCCAACTGCGTTAAGCAGATGGCAAACGACTCCTCGCCGTTGCGTAGGCGTTGGCTCATCCGCTCAGAGGTCTCAAAAACCATAATAGCGAATGACCAGGCCCGTTGGACAGTGTCAATGACAACGCCTAGAAACCCTAGTCCCTCGTAACTTAGGATGATGTCTCCGCGGTTGGCGCCCACTCGGCGAACGGCCGTAAAGACCTGTGTTGACGCGCGAGAGACCCCATCCTTTGTTAGCACGATAGTTAGCTCATACAGGCCGCGGGCCCGCAGTGCTTTCCCGTCGACAGAGACTAGGTTTAGGTTCGGGTGCTGCTGAAGCGGCTTCAGACTAAGCCGTTGAACGACCTCCAGGTCAACCACGTTCAGGTCAGCACAGGAATCCAGGTTTGCAACGACGGCAGCCCGGCGATTGCCAGGCGTCCGTGCCTCAGCCAGGGTACGGCAGCGGGGAATTACATCCCCGGTTAGCCACGCCGGTAGGGTTAATGGAGGGCGAGGCTCCTCCGTTAACCCTGCTAGTTTTCCTGGTCGGAGTAGGTCGCCTCCTGGTCGTCAAGCTCTTGGAGACTGTCTTCCAGTTCCGCTCGGAGCTCCTCGACCCGTGCGCGGGTTTTGGGCTCAGAGCACTCCCGGGAGGTGTGCCCGCTCTTGCCACAATTCCAGCACTTCAACGCGACGTTGATGTTGTTCGAACTGCTAAGGTTAGCAGGTCGGGAAGTGGACTGACCTTGGCCGGCGACCGGTTGCGGGCTTGGGTTGCTCCCTGTAGGACCGCGGTTCCCTGTCTTATTATTGTCGCGGCGCTGTTTCTTTGTTGGCCTGCTGGCCAGCACGCCGTCGACCGTAACCGCCCGCTTCTGGTCGTCCTGTCTCTTCCTCCGTTCCTGGCCCTGGGACCAATACTCTTCGCAAGCATTGGCGATCTCCATTGCTGTACCAAAAGACTTGCCGATGGTCTTGTTCTGATACCACTTCGCCAAGTGGTCGTCGAGCCCTCGCCAATACCTCCAGGCGATCTCGCCTGCCTGGTCAGAGGTGTTGCCAATCTTTCGTTGCAAGTGGTCCCATTTCCGCCAGTACGCCATCGGCGACTCGCCGCCCTGCCGAAGCGTCCAGCTTTCCTCGTAGATGCGGTGCATCTGGAATTCGGGGTTTAAGTGTTCCCGACGGATGAACGCGACGAAGTGCGTCCATGTGCAGCGTGTAACTGGGGGTTCACTGGCGCGGAGTCGGTCGCGGTGCTTTCGCCAATCAGCCGCCAGTGCAGTAGTCAGCCGACTACCTGCCCAAATGATCTTCATGTCTTCCGACGCGTCGCTGCGTGCATCAGTGTTGTGGGCGTCCTCTATCGTCGCCAACCACTCTTCCGTCTCCGTAGCGGAGGCACCAATTTCCAGCCTCCCAATACCGTATTGCGGTGGCTTGTCGTCACGGTGGCGACTGCTAGGCGGTGGCCCCGTAACCCTTGCGGCCATAATGTTGGTCAGTGCCTCCAGCGTCTGCATAATGCGAGTGTATTCATCGCTTTGCAGCTGCTTTTTGGCCGGCGAGGTGTCGTTGAGCGGCAAGGTGTCGTTGAGCGGCACGTGTACCGGTCTCGTTTCTGATTCGACGGACGGGGTCGGGGTGCCTGCAGATGCTGCGCGCAAGGTGTGGCTGCCGTGCATTGGCGTAGGGGGTGGCATTGGCACGTCCTCGGCTTCTGACAGTTCGCGTGCTGATCGCGGAGTGGCCGCCCCATGATCGGACATTGCTCCTCGTGGAAAAGAAGTTGAAGAATGTAAGGGGCTGGTGTGCAATGCGTGGTCACGAAGGCTTAACTGGTTTGTACTGTTGTATTAAGACTTCAACTTAACGAACTATAGGAGATTAGTAGGCAAAGGCCTGCCAGCTAATATATACGTGGCTGGAAGATGCGGTGTAGCGCAAACCCAGTGGGGCGTGGCGCAGCTAAGTGGCTGTGCTAGTCCCGTGCAACGTGTCAAGATAGTTCGTTAAGTCCGCCGCTTGGTAAGCGACTGGTTGCCGAACCGGTGCGTAGGGACGCGTGTGTGGAATACCCTTACATAAACGCTTTTACTAGTCCTTAAAGGGCATACTATACCCGCTAATACAGACCTACCTTAGCGTTACAATCTTAAACCTAGTTAGTAAAGCGATTCTTATATACCGCTACCGCCTTATAAAGTACGGCTATAGCCTATACTTCCTAACCTTTAGCTGCTAGCCTTCTATGCACGTAACGTACGCGCAGTACGTGTAAGAGCTTACTTGTGCAAAGAAGGCGAAAGCAGCTAAATAGCAGGCCTATAATCTAACAGACCTTAGTAGTATTTAAGATTGGCTAGCCTCTATAAAGCACGTCTAGATAGCTATATAAGGCCTTCTATAAGCTAACAAAGCCGCCTCTTGTTACTTTAGTATTAGAGACTAGGTGCTTTAGGCCTAACCCTAGAAGCACAAGCATAAGCCTTTTTATAAAGGACCGCTCTAGGTAACCTAGGTGCTCCCGAACGGCCGCCTTAAGCTTTGCACGCTTAATAGCACTAGACTCTTAAATCTATAGCATCCTAATAACGTCTTTCTAGCGTACGTCTAGGATTACAAACCCGTCCTAAGCCTCTAGTACAGCTTAAAAACGATGCTAAAAGCTAACTAAAGACGCTAGAGCTAAAAAGCTAGCTTATAAGTAACGATTTTTTATACTTTTCCTTATTTTATTTTTTACTGCCCTTATTATTATCTTCCTACCTCCCCGGCTAAACATACGAGTGACTTGGCCGGTACCCTAAATTGCTAGCAAATTACACTGTTTTGGGAGTACCTTTTTGTATATAATATGGAGAAATCGGGGACGATTTTGTTTAAGAAGGGGGCGTGTGGATTTCCCCGAGGTCACCTGACTTGACCTCGGCCGCCGAAATTACTAGATAAGACGAAGCCCTGATCTGCGCGCATACTGCGCACAGTCTGGTCTTCAATCAGTCAACCACCGAACGAAATATTATCACTAGATCTTCTGAAGGCCTTAGAGCTTACTACGATACGTGCAACTGGTCCGGACGAATATCCCACAAGGATTACCGTACGGGTCTTACACTGGTGATCACGCAGAACGTGCGTGACAGACTAGTGGTGCACGGAGTAGAAGCCACAAGTGGTGCGACAGTCATGTGACCTATGGTTCCACCATAGCTAAGATTTATTGGGACCTCTTTTCGTGCAGATACCCCGTGCTTCCACCTCTTAAGTTGAGTCGGGGACGCATCCTGCTAGTAAGAGAAAGCATTGAGGCTTTTTGTTAATGACCTTTGTTGAAAACCCACAAGCTGCTCTGACTCAAGCTATACGTCTTTCTTGCCATTCTTGCCATGTAGAATGGCTTTCTTCTTAAAATCTTGATTAGTGCAAAACCTCGAGCCTAGACAGGAAGATCGGCGATTCTTACTGTACCTGGAAAGACGGGAAAGCTGAGATCGAATTGGACGTTGCCAACTTCTGTCCGTCGAAAGCTGTGTGTCGCTGTAATCGTCCAGAACATGACATCATTGTTGAATTGCTCTTGGTAAGGCCAGAGGCTGACACACCATTGTATGGGACTGCCGGCAACCGTCTGGCTCTGATCGCCCGGCTAAATGAGCATCCAAAGATGCTCAAATCAATGATGCCGTTGTCTTCAAGAATTTCCTCCCTCTTATGTGTTTCCGACATGCGATCTTCCTCTTGCACAACAAGCAACTGGAACTCTCCATGCGTATCTTCGTCCAGTTCGTCGTCTTTGAGAGCATTCTGTATTTGATTATTCTCGCAGCAGATGCGCTATTGCTATAGTGGCTTTATACTAAGTGCTATAGCTGCTAAGAAAGAAAGTCATTGCTTCGAGATTCACACCTTTGGCCCAGTTGAGAGCGGTCTCCCCGCTAACATCTGTCGCGGTGATTCGAGCACCCCTTTGCAGAAGATGGCGCACCATTGTAATGTCCCCTTTGATAGCTGCATTGTGAAGTACGGTTGCCTTCCTAGCGCCATACTGGGTATTGATATCAGCACCACCGGCAAGAAGCAAATCTACGACGGTCACTTTTGGCCTCCGGCCACTGACAGCCTCGTGCAACACGGTCATTCCATCATCGTCAACCACTTGCACATCAGCTCCAGCTTTGATGAGTATCTGAGCCACTTCCTCCGAACCAGACGCTGATGCTATGTGGAGTGCTGTCACACCATCTGTGTCCGGACCTGGTCCAAAATTGTCTTTCTTGTTCTTCTGATTGACATCAGCCCCCTTCTCCACCAGAAGTTTGGCTACTTCCAGAGTCCCAAAATAGGCTGCGTAATATAGTGCACAGCAGCCAAAGCGGTCCTTTGCTGTGACATCTGCCCCGTGTTCGACAAGTCGCCGTACCAAACCGACGTTATGCATCCCATGGCTAGTGTGACAACAAAGCATAGCTTGCATCTAGATCTGCCCCTGCTAGAATGAGAAGATCAAGCACGGCAAGACGGTGATTGGACTCTTGTTTGGCTTCGACCTGCTGTTCGCTCTTCTGTTCATCATCTTCCGTTCGGTCTTCAGTCCAGGGGGTTAAGGGGCTGACTTTCTCGTCCATGAGAGGCATACACCCATCTATTCCTAAGCCGAACAACCACGACAGGGCTGTTTCTCCGTTCCTGTCTTTTGCATTTGGTTGTGCTCCGTGCTGGAGTAGTTGCTCCACCACTAGAGCACTTCCATGAAATTCCGTTGCCATATGCAGTGGTGTTGCCCCATCGTTATCGGCTGCTTGAATATCGGCGCCGTGGCCGAGCAAGAGCCGAACACCAGTGCTGTAGCCTCTATAGGCCGCCCAATGCAAAGGAGTCCTGCCGTAGCTCTCCTTTATGTCGACATCGGCGCCATTCACCAGTAGGAGCTGTAGCACATCGGCATCCTCACGTGTAACGGCAAAGTGTAAAAGCGGGACGTCCCACTTGACACTCACATTTGGATCTGCCCCCTTCCTCAATAGAGCGTCGACTTCGACTTCGTCTGCCTGCTCAACTGCACGGCGGAGAAGCGCAGTTGCTATCCATCGCTCAGTCTCATCTTCCTTGCCCATGTGCTCCAGCAGTATCTTGACGACAGTCTCGTGTTCATTCATGGCAGCCTTGTCAACTGCTGTTTTCCCCTCAAAGTCCTCCGCTAGCACGTCTGCATTGTTCTGCATCAGTACTCTGATTATCGCTTCTTGACCTGTCCGTGCCGCATAGTGCAACGCAGATTGACCGCTTTCATCTCTGGTCAAGACATCTATGCCTGTAGCGATCAAGTGCTCCACAACCTTGATGTGACCGGCTTGGGAGGCTTGATGGAGCGCCGTCTGACCTTTTTCGTCGGTTGCAGATATGTTGGCCTTATTGTTTAGAAGCATGAGAACCAAAGCATCGTGACCCTTTTCAGCAGCGCGGTTCAACGGGGTCCTGCCCAGCTCCTCGTAGCCGGACTCGTAGTCGGACTTGTCTCTGTTTCTGATTTCGTCGTTTTTATCTAGTGTGGGAGAAGAAGGCTCTTTGTCGGCAAGTCTCTTTCTGCCATACGCCACGGCGTCTTTCTGATTGACATTTTGCTCCCTTTTTAATCAGAACTTGCGCCACGCCGATATGGCCATACTCCGCTGCGAGGTGGAGCGGCGACTTCCCCCTTGAAGCACGGACATTACAGTCTGCCCCGGCATCGATGAGAAGCCTTACCACAGGCTCGTGTCCATTTCGAGCGGCTATATGCAACGGTGTTAGGCCACCGATTTTTTTGGATGCCACATTTGCCCCTGCCTGCAACAGGAAGTCGACCATTGGAGTATGGCCCGCCTCCGCCGCTACATAGAGTGGTGTCATACCCCAGTCCGTTCTAGCATTAACGTCGGCCCACCCTGTTTGTATATTTCGTGCAATATCGACGAGATTGAACAAGGCGGCGACGTGAAGTCGGGTGATTTTCCCACAGTTTATACTTTTGATCGGGGAAAGTCGAAGCTGCTTTGCCTCGTCGATCGCTTGATAGGTACTCAGGATGCGGATGCTGTTGCCCAAATATTCTAGGGCAAGCCTACGGATATCGTCGTTCATTTCGTCACGTATGTGATCTCCCCAGTAGCTGGCCGCGTACCCTAAAAATGGGTATTTGTCAAGGCGTGCTGCGAGCTCCTCTTCGGTTGAGCAATGTATCTCAGAAAACGGTTTGAATAACAAGTACCGCAGACAGGTCATGGCTATGGTTGAAGGTGCTCCGAGAAACAGACCCGTGCGAATACGCTCAAAGTAATCCTGCGCTGTGTAGTGCACTAGGCGGATCTGGTTGCTTTCCTCGTCCACGGTTACCAGGCCAGCGCATACCGTCACCATAAGATCCGTTTCATAGAGGCCATCTTCGTCGAAATCATCGTCGAGATCGTCGTTGGGATCGTCGTCGTCTGGCTCAGTGGCCAAGGCGTGCTTTAGTTCCGCAACGGTGAGTGGCCGGTAGGAATATGAAATCCAATATAACACTCTGTAGGCTAGGGAAGTTTTCTCCTCGTCAAGGGTTTTTATCCGTTGCAGCGCCTGTTCGTAGGTCTCGTCAAGTTCTATAGGCAAGCTGCGCAATGCTGCTCGGACGCCGCGGATATTCAACTTTCTCGCCAGACTGTCCATGTGTAACTGAGCAAGCAGAAACCTAATCCAAAAGTCACAAATTTAGAGAGAACGGTATTACTTGGCGAAACAAACAGGAGGGACATGTAAAGAGAAGATATGCGTACATTCCTTGACAGTTCCGAGTGATGGTCTCGGAAATTTCCTCCCTTAGTGACGGTGTCGATCTGACATGCCCTGACAGCGACTTCTTTTGTTCAATGCGTGCCTCGACGTATCGCCTAACGTCGTCATCGGTTGCTTTGATATCGATTTGTGGGAAACCTCCAAGACTGTTTTCGATCTTTTGAGAGTATCTAGAGGTAATCAGGACATGTGCGTTCTGTGACAGCTTTTGGAACTCGGCGATCAGCTCATCCCTTGTGTTGTTGCGTTCAGGACACTCGTCAAGAGCATCTACCACGACAAAGACTGGTAAGAGTTTCGCCTCTCGCTCGAGCAGCCGAGCAAGCACTTCCAGATCTGGACGCGTCCTATTCCTGAGGTAACGGTTGTAAAGGTCGCGCACGTCATCCGGGAGAGCAGCTCGACGTTGGATAAGCTACTTTAGTAAGCTTCCAACCATACTCAAAGACGTTTGAACCTCCTCCTCTTTGTAGCTGAAGTATAGGTAGATTACGGCAGCTTGCGTGCGTTGATTCTCTAGCCAATCGATAACCATTGACCTGTGAACTGCGATTAGCAACCTGAGCCACTGAGCATGTCTGTAGCAGAGCGGGTAATACACACGCCAGAGTCGTCTTTCCAGCGCCCGCTATATTTCATTAGCGACATCGCATAGATACGATTATATCGTAAAGGGACTGGTCTTACGCAATCCCGAACACCACAACGTTCTCTCCGATCCGTCTACCCAATTCTGGAAGTCGGGATGAGAGAGGAGCCACTCTCCCGTTTCAGCTTGACGCCTTTTGAAAAAGTCTTTCTGTTTTGCTTTAAAGTCCAGGGTGGAGAGCCAGGCAGTGATCTCTTGGAATTCTTTATCTAAATCGTCGGTTTTTTGTTTAGTTTGGGCAATATTAGTAATAGCTGCTTTATAGGCTGTTGGTACAAACCTTCTCGTTCCGCAGTAGCTTTACCAATAGCTCCCTGTAAGTCCGTTTTGACATCCACTAGCTCTCGTTTCGTTGCCAAAGAAAGCTTGCTGAAGAATACATTAGCGATACAAGTAAACGCCACGCCCGTTGAAAAGGAGTGCCTTACAACTGATCCCTCTGCAAAGCAATCGTGACGAGTGATTTGACCCTTTCAATTTGCAATAGCACCTCGTCGATTTCTTTCTTGCCAAGTGTCCAGGTTAAAGCCTTTCCTATCTTCTTCAGACGCCCAGTAGGCGGATCGAATCTCGTGGTCAAGTTCTCCATATGATCTCGTAGCTGGTCCAACGGACCCCCCTTAACGCCTAAGCCGCGGAGGGACGCGAACCATGGCTCCGAGGCAGAATTGGCATCCTCCACCTGGAATCTCAGATCAGTCAACATTGACAGAAGGCTAGAGGAGTGTCGGGCAAGCTGGGCCCGCTGAGCCGGGGCATCCTTGACGTCATTAACATATTTGATGACCTTTGTTGTCACATCAATTAGTTGAACAATGCTAGCAACGAGGCCTACTACCGAAACGGGATCCATCATGAGGCGCGCTTAGGTAGAACTACTCTGTAGTACGATGGGCGGACAAATTGAGGGAAGAGCCAGATTTTGTGTCTAGTATTACTAAATTGATTTAGAGGTGCAGGTGGGACTTTTATAGGGGCTTGCCATAACAGTTTCCGGCATTATAGACATTCTAATTGGTCTAGCCATAACTAAGTCCTTCGACTAACCCCGCCTTCCTTATAAAGCTAGCATACTGTCAATACTCGTACAATAACAAAAGAGATGAGAGAGTAGCACATCCTCTCACACATCACGGTTGGACCACATGGAGGAGACCGCATTACAGGATCCCCAATACGGGTCGGACACAGGCAAAACTAGCCACTACAAGCTTTTTTTATGTGTTGATGAAGAAGTGTGAATACAACCTGCAACACTCTGACTAAGTTTTGTCCTGGATGTAACGCAATCGCAGCTCTTCTGTGGAAAGTTCACCAAATCGCTGCAGGACACAGGCACATATACTTTGTATTGCCATAATACTCCCATCTGTTTCAAGGTTATGATGGCCATTTCCGTAGACGATATCGCAAGCACGTCCTAATTTCTGATCAATTGCAACTAGTAAGGGGTAGTCCTTTTAATATTTTGAAATTTTAGAGCGGAATGAGGGGGGCTTGTTTCCTACCTTTGCATTATTGGAAACGGGCACACCGGGATGGCCTGTACTGGAGTTTGGTTGGCTAATTGGCGTAAAGCTAAAGATACTTGTAGTGGCTGGAGCTTGCAGGGGTGCTGGGTCCTTGGGGAAAGGGTTGGGAAAAATCGACTTTGCTGACGCTGCTACTGTTGTAGTTGCTGGCGACTGAGCGGATTTGGTGGTCGTGAAGGTATTTTTGGTGGTCGTGAAGGTATTAACGCCAAGGTTCCCGAATAACCCTGCTTTCGTGCCGCTCTCAGAGGGTACAGATTTAGTTGAACTGGCCTTGTTGTACGTATTGTTCACGTTTGGTGAAGGTGAAAGCCATGTCTTGGAAGAAGGGACAGATTTTGTAGCAGAAGGGGTCGATGGAAGCACTACGTGAAAGTGTACGGTGAGTCAAGAATAAATGCCGGATTTGCAAGACACGTTGAGGGGAATGTGGAATGCCAGAACACACCTGTCACGGTTCGAGGCTTGTACACTCGGCATCTAGAGAGCCCTTGCTCGAGAATCCGGGCCTCGGCCTGTAGCTGGGCCCGATCGGCCATGGCTTCGTCTGACTCCGCGGCCAGCTCGTGCACTCTACCATCGCTCATCTTAAAGACGATGCCGGCCGTCAGGACTTCTGGAATGTCAGACACGAGACAGTTTTCCACGACAAGATTGATCACATTCTCGGTAAACGTTCTGTGGGACATCTGTCCGACAGAGACTGTGAGTACGCGCATAGTGTTTCGAGGAGAGGAGAAAAGAAGCCCGAGCTCACATCATAGTAGGTTGTCATCATATCGACAACATTGTCGGCACCAAATTTACTGTCCGGCAGAATCGCGGCAGTGCGAATGGAAAGCGAGAGCTGAGCCGGTGTGAGCCGGTCTCCCGAGTCCTTAGTTTTCGAAAAGACCTCGGGATGTTCAGTTTCCAGGACGGAGACCACCCTTTTCCCAAGGCGGAGCATTGTGGCTGCGTTCAGGGACGTACGGAACTCAGTCTCCATCGGCAGTCCGTTGCCCTGAACGTAGGGACGCAAAATCTCGTCCAGCTTCGCCTCGAGGATCTCCCTCTTTCTGTCAAAGAACGGGTCCGAGTACCTATTCAAAAAGGCCGCCTGGGTGTGCTTGTCATCTCCTATAACGTGCGCAAAGACGTCTTCGACAAATGATTGGGCAAACTTGAGGACGAGGTCGAGATGGAAGCGCGCAATCTCCCTCCAGGGTTTGGCCTGCTGTCGGAAGAGACTGATGGCGAGATCGCTGCTGGGGACGCCTGGGAGCTCCTGGCCCTGGTTGTCGGCAGCAAACACCTCAATCTCGCGGTTAAACTGTTCTTGAGAGACGGCGGTAGGATGCGGGAAGTGGCTGTACTGTGCCGTGAGGGCTTGCAGGTACGGGGGTATAGCCGTTTTGTCTGCAGCGTCCGTGCCCCAAAATATAAACTCACCGGAAACAATCTTCCTGGCAGCACCCTTCTCCTTAAGGACGCTATAAAAGACGCTGTTCAGCTTCCGCAGGTTCGCGCGCAGCTTGCGCGGCCCGCCCGCATCGTCCTCTTGTCCGTCAAAAAAGGCGTCGGCATAACGTCCGTTGACACCGTCGCTGGCCAGGCGGTGGAATTCCTTGGCAACGTCGTGCAGGTACAGCCGCAGCTCGTCTAGATCGACTCTCGGCCTCCCCAGACATCGCAGCGCTTCCTTTCGCTGGTGCAGCTTCTCCTCGATCTTCTGGATCAGCTCGGGCAGGCTGGCCTTGATGTGCTCGAGAAGAACCTTGCTAAGCGTCTTGCGCAGGCTCTGGGCTCCTCGATGTGCCTGCTGGACAGAGCTCCAGTCCCCTGTCCGGAAGAACTGCTGCTCCATGGCATCTCTCTTATCAAACGAAACGTCTGGCTGGTCCTGTTTCTGCTTCTCGGACAGGTTACGCAGGACGAACCAGCCGAGACCGAGCTTGTTTGTCAGATCGCGTCCCTTGATGACGTCCACAAACTGCTGCGTGACCCCCTCTTCGCTCAGCAAGTCCGGCTTGGTGATCACACCCACGGTGCGCTTTCTCTCCGGGTCGTGCATCTTTGCCATCATCATGACGTCCTGGTTTGCGAGCTGGTTGGTTGCCATTACAACGGCCAGAATGATGCTTCGTTTCTGGGCCATGTACTCGTTTGTGAGCTGTTTGACAGTCTCTATGTCCTCCGCAGTCTGTTCGGCTGTCACATTGCGAAAGATTCCGGGGAGATCGACGAGCGTGAGTGGGTACACGTCAGGCCGTGAGATCTCGATACGCAGGACATCTTTCGAGAACCGCTTCTTCCCTTGGCCCCCATACGCGTGCGCACCGATGACGCCCATGTGCGCCTTGGCCTCATCGATGATGCGCGGCAGCGAGGCCACATCGTAGTTGGTCCGCGTAAACGGCTCACCGTGACTTCTGCCATCCTTTTTGCCGTTGTTTTCGGCCACGCGGATGCTGACTGTCACTCTGGTCTCATCTGCTCGACGCAGAACCAGCTCTGTCGCAAAGCGAGTGCATAGCTTTGCGTCGACGGGAAACCGGACGCGAGATATGGCCTCGAGAACAGAGCTCTTGCCTGTCGATTGGTCACCCACCACGATGATTTGAGGAAGCGACTCGATTTTGTCAATTTCCAGCTCACGCAGACTGTCGATGGTGTCGAGTAAGGCTCTAGCCTCTTCGCCGTTTAGTCCTTTTAGATATTCAAGCGGCTTTGCGTTAGAGAGCTGCTGCTGTGTCGTCATTGTGGCCTTTTTACGCAGTCAAAACTCAATATTGAGAGGAAGACAGAGACAATGATGGCTTAACTTGTATATGAAATGCTCATAAAAAGACCGAGATGTGATAATTATAAAAAAGAGATATTGACGCAGATTGCAAGAGCTCGTCCCATATCTATACTGAGAGGCATTTGTCCCGAAACTGGAGAAAATAGTTCTGGCGCCTCCCTCCTTGCCTGAGAAAGATGTACCGGCAGCATATTACGACCAAAACGTTAACTAGGGGCTACAGTTTAATAAGGTGTACTCCGTAACGTACGGGATATGTAGGGCTGTTTAAAATACCCGCTTCCTGTAGGCGCTTAGACGACTGGCTACTGCAGGGGTGATGACAGTTTTTATCTACAGCACAACACGGCGCGTATGTCGTAGAGTTGATGATAGCCTCTCAATGGACAAATTCTACGCATATCTGCAGGTACCCCTGTACAGTATGCGATATAGAACGCAGGACGCCCTTGGGTCCGGATCCTATTTATGACTGCTATCAATCCCTAACAGCGCATTCTGCACGTTGTGCTCCACTCCACGAAGCGCTGACCCGCACGACAAAAACGGCATCATCCCAACCCCGTTCTATTTCCTGTCGCTCATGTCATCTCACACACTTGATTGGCCACGGGGATGTATCGATTCAAGTCTCTCTAAAAACCGTGATAAGCAAGACCATCATGTGTACTCCGTAGAAGCGGCAATTCTGCGCCCTGTTTTCAAAGAAAAAAAAGGATGTCTGATGAATCGGGTGTCATGCAATGTTCATGAAAACTCGCAGGGTGCGCACCACGAAGAAATAAGAGTGAATATGCTGTCATATGCAAACATACTGTAAATTCTGACAGCGTGCACATGGTCTTATTAGAGCTAGGACTTGTCCAAATTCCTTACAATTACCCCAGCTTCTAGAATATTTTCTGTTGACTTTTACTTTCTCTAAATCTCTCTTTCTTCTCCAACCTAGGCATGACTACGCGGGAGCTGGCTTGTATGAGAAGTATCCCCTTATCACTTTCTTTGCTTCTTCTCTTCCTTAAGGCTGGATGTTGGGCTTGTGTTTGATTATTTCTTAGAGTGTGTTAATATAACGTAATATACGGAGTATGTACTGCCATTTAAGAAAGGAGCCACAAAGAAGTGACATCGTTCTTACAGGTAGTGTTAAGAGGAAAAATAACAATGTAAAGATCCGGCTTTTCGACAAAGAGATACAATTAAGAAGAAAAGTAACAAAATAATATAACAACACATACACCATGCTATTGCAAGACTAATCAAACATGATTAGTGCAGGCGGCCAAACTCTGCTTTGTTAAAAACGGACTCTACAATCCTTCTTAATAGTACTATATACTATATACAGAAAAAGAACAAGAACTCGCTCAACCTTAATAATATTTCTTCCCTAAAGTTTATTGCTTTAAGCACAATGTCTCGTAATAAAACTCAAACTCTCCCTCGAAATGTTTTTACCACGCTAGCTACTGTTAGTGTTTTAGTGCTCCTACCACCATATCACTAACAGTCAGATTTCATGGTAGAAACCCCTCACTTTTAGGCCGCTAAGTGCTTACTTACCCATAGGAGTAAGAATGCAGACCTGAACGGTTACAACCACCCTTTCTCTTCGAATTTACAGCTAGATAGTTCGACAGGGCACCTTCTACGTGGGAGGCAGGAGGGGTAGTCTATAGAATATCGCACGCTGTACGTCGCATGCCCCTCAGAAGGCGCGAGGGACGTTTCACACAATCTCCTTCTGTCCTGCTTTGACGTTAAAACGTATAAACGAATATAAATCGTGATGAGACCCCCACCCATGCATACGGTGAGAAACAGAAGGGCACAAGTATCAAAGTGGGCCATGCGCAGCGATATACACAGCCACCGCGTTAGCGGCCTGCCTAACGGTTGTGCCCAACGCCAGTGGATGACTTTATGCCTGATTGCGCACCTAAGTCTGTACGGACTCATGTAGCAAGCAGTACCGCGGAAACTCTCGTGCTAAGATGTGTGGAAGGAATTGTAACATGGCCAGTGGCTGTACACAAAAAGAGGACCCTTTGACTTACGGAGGAGGCTCAAGATTATGACATATATAAGGCGGCACTGTCTCACCTGCATTGGAGCACTCCCCATACACGCCGCAACTACTTTTCAACAAGCACCCCTCAACAGGCTTCGTTATTGACAGCTGCGATGGCGCCCATTGTAGTGGATCTTGTTCGTCGCTCATTCAATCCGGCTCGGCCATCCATCGAGTTCCAGGTCCAATGGACAATCCCTAGTGATATATTTTCCGTGCTTCTCATTTTTGGTGGCGATGTTGTCGCTCGTGCCCTTGCACAACTTGTTGGCTCCAGGATAGTCCCAGTTGCATTCTCTTTCGGTACTTTACCTTTACCGCTGGCTGCTTGAGATATTATCCCCTCTAATGGCTCTCTAGGATGGGTTGCTTATGCCGTGTCCGCACTCGTGGCTGCGGCTGGTGAAAACAAGCTTATGCCACTCCCTGATTCCTCCTGCCTTGTCATCAATGCTAAATCCGGATATTCGCGTTTTAATACCTCTTGGATTATTGGCCGCATCGTGAGGGATTACGATGCCTGGAAGGATGAGAAGGTATCAGAGCATCTCAAGAAAATGAAAGAGCTCAAATACGAGCTCCTCAGAGAAAAAGCGATCAGAAATAAACCTGAATCGAGCAACAGTGTTAAGAAAGCTGGTCTCTGTATCTCAGTATACGAGGCCGAGGAAGCAAAGGTCGGAACGTCAGGGCACGATTTCGTCTACTGGCCTGGCATTTGCACATCCATCATACAATTGGTGATCGCAGCAATTCCCTATGGATTATTCGGTGATTGGGGTATCTTCCTTATCACCGTTGTGGGAATCATACTGTCCTTTGTGACGGGAAGCCTTCCGCAGTGGAGGGAGGAAAAGTGGGCGTGCCGTGGTAAAAGCGACAAAGATATGATCTTGACAAGAGGCAATGGCAGTCAGCATGCCATTCTCATCCTTGGGAAAGGGAAAGGGTTTGATCTGGAAACTCTTGCCACAGGCCGGGACAGGACCAGTTTTTCTAACCCAAAGGCAACCCGAATTTCCTTGGTTATTCTTGCTGCTTTATGGGTTTTACTCCTTATCACGGCTGCTGGCATCAAAGAGAATACTTGGTTTCTGCTGGCCATCGGTGGCCTTGGACTTGCCGAGAATGCCTTTGTTGCGGGAACGATGCGCACTCCTTCTGCATATGGCATGTCGCTCTCTTTTGTGGAGGTTATTGGCAAGCCAAAGGTCATGGACAGCCTATTCGAGGTCGAGAAGAAGTATCCGCACGCAGGCTTGAGCATGGTCGGCATATTCTTTCCGGGAGGAAAATTAAGGCAAGACGAGAAAGAAAAGTGGGACGCCTTGAAAAAGAACGCAGAGGAGAGGGAGAAGGACGCAAAGGAGAGCTACAAAACCCGCACTGAACAGAATGGCAGCTAAGTATATCGTACGGGGTACGGAATAGTATGAAATAAATCGTACGGAGAAGTAAATATATGGGGCCAATGACAACACCGCTTTTTCTTGCTATGTAAGATATGTACGTACTCAAATAGGAGATTGTGAATTGCTAAATTTCTCGTCTTGATTACGGACACTTTCAGTCTCACCAGGATCTATATGGATTATGACGTATACAATAGAATTGGACTGCTTTATTTCTTCGTGTCTATGGACGAGGACTCTTCCAGAAAGAAATTTGTGTGCCTACGGTGCGAACAAGCATCTATAAAGTTACATGATCAACATAGCTCATGAATCGAGCTTTATCCTTATAGGCTACCCCCGAGAAATGCCAGAATTCCGTCCAGCCCCAAATCCCTAGTCGCAATGACACGATCCAATTGAGATTCAATGCTCGTAGCTTCCGTCTTGGAAGACTCAACCAAATCCTTTGCCCGAGTCGTCTCGCCTTTTATGGCTGCAGTCACTGCTTGTTCCGAGAACAACGTCACCCTGGCCACTCCGTTTGCCACTTCAAGCTCCGCTCCTCGCAAGACGGTCTTGATCCGTTCGCTAAGAAGCTTGGTCGCCTCCATGGCCGTTTTGGCATTGCTCTCAACGGCCTCCCGCGCTGCTGTATCCTGCTCTATGGCTTTTTTGGAGATATGCACAGCTCCTTGGGCGACATGAAGCTGTTCCTGAACCGCACAAGCCTCGCGCATTGTCCTATCTGCGAATTCTTTCAGCCTCTCGGCAAGCTCTTCTTGATAACTATCCTGGCCATCATCAGATCCATCGGGATTGGCATCTGGCTTGTCCGCATCACTGGCAACACGAGCGGCTTCAACCAGTTCGTCGGCCTTCTTGATAGTGTCTTGAGTGAGTTGCGTGACATTCCCCATAGCCGCCCAGGCATTTGCGGCACAGTCAAAGAAATCGGTGATTCGGACGGCCTTGACCATCACGGCATCCCGTTTTGTTGTGGCTGCCACATCGAGCATCCGCTCCTCGTGCCGGCGAGCCTCTGCAGCGTAATCGCGAGTGGTGGCAGCAGCAAGCTTTGCGCGCGACACCGCAATGGCGGCTTGACTGGATACGTCACGTAGGTTCTCGCAATATGCACGGTAAACATAGGTCCATGCAGCAAGAGACAAGGCGACGCTGAGCCCGATGCCAAGAAATGACAGAGACACGGGGGATACCGCGGTAACGAGCACAATGCATATTTAGAAATCAAAGAGACTCCGGTAGATTCGAAAGTGTTCGTGGTAACCGAAGCGGACCGGCCCCGAAAACCGTGGTAGTGAAACGAAATGACCGATAACGGCAGAAATCACGGCAACGAACGGGAGAGCCAGCCACGGCTCTAAAAGTATCATGGATCCATGAAGATGTGGCATGTACCATGCCAGAAAAATAAACGCGCCAGCTGTAACCTTGTCAACAAAGAAAGGGGCCTGCTTCACTCCATAGAAGGATTTTCAACTCACTCGTGATGAAAATATCGACATGGTTGTACGTAGTGCGCCAGCCCAGCGAGACTTTAGCAAAAATTGAGACCGGTGCCGGGACTTTGCTATTCTGACAATGCGGGACCCTTAAGCACCCACCCAGATATGCTAGCACCACGAGGAGACATATTGTCGGTGTTTGTAATGGACTCAACTGCGTCCAGTCTTCGAAAATTCGAAAAGGACCGAGCGTTTTATTGGCAAGTATAAAGACCAAGATTACTTGTCTGTCAGCGGTGCGAAGGCCACCATAGGAAAGGATGCCGTATTTGTCTCACGTTTAACATATAATGCGAGGTGCTGGAACTGTTCGTCAACAGCTCTCACCAGGTCGCTCACTGGTAGTGTCTGGTCAGCCATTGTCAGCTTGTGTGCTCCGTAGGAGTGCTCAGTCTGGTGTTGGAAGTTTGGTATGACTGGGCAAAGGCTTGAAAGTCCGCTGCTACTTTCCGTGCAGCATTTTATGGCCAAGGGCTGATGGAATCTCGATGATGGAACTCTCCGAATGTCCGACTCCGAAAATTCTTTACCCTTGCTCGATTGACCATCCACAAGCCTTAGTATTAGCTTCTGTCGATGAAAAGCGTTTCTGACGATTCGCACGACATAGCCACAGTCCGGACCCGGTAATTTGCTGGTGCCACGTCGTAGGGCATCTGACGTGTCTTGGCGTATACATATCTGTGGCATTTGTTGGGACGGTAGGCGAATTGTATCAACAAGTTCGGTTGAAATGCCTGTGTTCGGCTGTCTTGGCCAAGCTGACTGACACAAGGCTTCTCCTCATTATGACACTAGTACACCTAATGCGCATACAGGTATTGAACTACGACGTATGGGACTCCTCCGAACGTCTGTGTATCGTTGCGGCTGTCTGCTTCCGAACCACTTCGTATACTGAAGTGCATGAAACTCTCTACTAAACAGGTGGATAAGGACATCCTACGCCATGTTACAGTACATATGAGGAGAAAAGGCAAGCAGATCATGAGAGGCAGACAAAACTAGTGCATGCACTGTGGTAGTGAAATCTCTACACCGCGACCATTGTTCGTGTCTTGCCCCGTTTTCGCAATCACACAACTGTATTTCTTATTAGCTTTTTTTGTATCCAGTGTCCCCCGCGTGCGCGCCCTACTTTTGTTGAAATGGGTCAAAGTAAGTCTTTCCTACTCGTGCTTTACCAGGACCTCATAATAAAAAATTCCTATAGGGGCTAGCACGGAGATTGGCGCAGAGACTTGCATACAGACTAGTATTCTCCGTACAGAGAGACTAGCGTAGAGACTGGCATACAGAAAGACTGGCAAGTTCTCGTACAAGTCTCCTGCCTCATGAATTTTTTTAGTTATGTGATCGTGGAAAAACGAGCATAGGATGTAAAGGACGTTAGCAACCCATAGGTCACGTGCAACGGCATATGTCTTATATTTTCGTTACACAGCACAAGGTTGTAAGGTACAACCTGCCAACTCTAGCCTAGCTCGTTCAACAAATGGTGACGTGTTATTGCAGGTCTGTAATAATCGTCATTTGTTAGACTAAAGGCGCGCTAAGTGCACTCCGATGGATTCCAACGGTCAGGTGACCTCGGCCCGAAATCTGGCCCCAGTCAACCTCTTTACCTTTACAAATTATCACCACTAGATCTTTGAAAAGTACAGTTCTTACACAGGTACTACGCGAAGGCATCACCTTCGCATTTCATACTAGTGGTCCATACATATGTAGAAGACAACATGAGTATCGATCTTATAAACTACCCCACTTGACAGAGTGATTTGAGGTTGTGTTGTAAGCAGTCCGTACCTCGTACAAAGTGAAGGATGCGAAGCAGTGGAAGAGGCGGGGCTCTTGCGGCAAATGCGGATCGAGCTGATAGACTGGCCTGATCCAACACATTCATTACCGTACGGTTGCTCTTCATATTGCTATTTAAGTAAGGAGAGCCGAACAACCCCGGGGCACTTCAGATATCAGATTACGCAATCTGGTCGTCCAGCTACTATCTCCACAGACTTTTACCAATTATTTTTGTTCAAGATAACCATCCATCACCATGAGTCCATCGTTTCTCTTTTCCCTTAAAAAGTCTGAGGCGAAGTTTCTTAATGGAACGCCGAGGACGGTCAACTACACGAACCTGCAGAAGGAGCAGGGGACTAAAGCTCGAACTCCGGGAGCTTTTCGCGTCGTCAGCGTCAACGCATTGTTACAGGAAGACCCCGAGATCAAAGTTCTCGAATACAAAAAATCACTTTTGCCAATCCAAACTATGAAAAGACTCTGGAATCCATGAGGAAGCCTGATTCCAAAAACAAGTACATCGCCATCTCACACGTCTGGAAATTTGGACATGCTGTTGAAACCGTCTGGAACGATATGGAAGAGAAGGAGCAACTTGCAATTGACATCGACGGCCCGGACGAAAATAGCCTCGATTCCAAGATGATCAGTTGGTCCGGCTTAGTTCAGATGGCTCATGCGGCGGCTAATATGCCCGGCAAGAAACGAGCCAGGTACATCTGGCTAGACCTGCTGTGTCTTGACCAAGTCTCCCAGAAAGAGGACAAAGAAAAGGAATACCAAATCTGCATCATGGGCCACATTTACACATACGCGTATGCTGTCGTCACAATGATAGGTGGTGTCGCAGCTGTGCAGCATGTCAATGAGCCAACCGGCTGGATGGATAGGGCATGGACGTTGCAGGAATCAATCCTGAATCAGACAACCTATGTCTACATCAAGTGGCCTTCGGATAAGCTGACAGTCAAAGCCCTTGATAGCCAGGATAAACGGCGGAAATTTCAATTTCATCATGTGAAGACTGCACGAGGAGAGTTAGGGTACAGCCTGTGTCTCATCTTGTTAAAAGATCTACTCAATCTTGCCGATTCCAAAAAAGTTTCCGGTATTCCCGAAATAAAGGTTCTGGACGGAGAGGAAAGATGGGCCGGCGACGTTCCTCGGAGGGCTTTACGGGCTAGCCTTTCCAAAACCAAAAAAAATCAAATTTATCGGCGTGTGGAGGAGCATGTACATGCGGACATCGTCTAAGCCTGCGGACGTTGTGTATAGCGTCATGGCCATCTTTAAAGTCAAAATCGACCCCTATCGCAAAAACCGAGCTCCACAATTTCTTTTTGAGGACCTGGCTCGGAAGACGGCGGCCGACAGAAACATTGGACCGGTTTGGTTGACTCTCGGTGGCATCTATGGCAGCGAGATCTGGCAGCAGCCAGATTCGGGCCTCATACCCAGATTCCCTCATGGGCAGAAGGCCGGCCAGAAGTCGGACAATGAGATGCCGAAGGTGGTGCACAAAGGCCGGGTCCAATGGGCGGGACACTGGATGGACAACTCGCCATGGTACGTTAAGGAGTACAAAATGCAATTTCTGACGCACTCGCAACCACACCTAATCCAAGCCACGATGCTTCGGCTACGTGGCGTCTCTAAGCCCAGAAATTCTGATTTACGCAAGCGCGGCAACAAGACAGTGACGAGAAATGTTGGCAATATCAACATTGGCGGCATAAGGGGAGAATGCACTTACCTAGGAAGGCTGGATAAATACAACAACACTACCCAAGCCATCTATGTCGGTGATATCGGAAAAATGCCTGACTACGGTGAGGAAACGATAGACTTTAGGGGCCAACAGTACCTGCTATTTGTGCGCTACGACTGTAAGCAACATTCCTGGACAATACTTGCAGACGGCGCATTCAAGGCGACATCCCGCAAGTGGAAAACTTCGCCAGGTGACAGGTACATTTTCACGATGGGCCGCGGTCCCCAGGCGTTCTATCGGTGGCCGGTCAAAGATCTTGTCGACCCGAATAATTTAGATTTCAAAAGAAAATCTTTCGGATGCAGCTACGGTCTCCGGTGTCTAGGAGATTTCGGGTTGGCTAGTGAAAAGGGTCAGTCAGGTCTTGAGAAGTCATTCATCAAGTAAAGAATATGCTGACTCGGAATATTCAAAGGGGGCCCGCCCGCCACCAGATAATTCGGTACCAGTGTGGAGAACCGCTACAGTGCACTACAATATCCAGGACATGTACAAGAGGACAAGAATGTTTTCAAACACGCTTGAAAATGGCAAGAACATGACCGTCGTTTCTTACGGGTGCACACGCTCGCCCACTTCTGCCAACAACACAATGTCTACCGTGGAGGAAGGCTGCATCAAGGTGCCGTTCAGTTATGACGGCTGGTCCAAGACGGTTAGCTCGAGGTTTTCCATCCATGGCGTCTGGGGACTTCTTATTCCTCACTCAAAGACAAAGATCGGCACACCTCAGTACGAGTATCGCATTTGGTTTGGCATATCGGGCATGTACGTGCAAATTCGGAATAACCCCTCGACACCGTCCAAGTACTGGACAATGCATGCTGTGCCATATCACCATCACGAATGGAAATGTCCTAAAAAGGCCGTGAAATAGACCGAGAATGCAGATAGTTGTATTTAATCGACACGCTAGAACTATACTTTATGCGGGTCGGAAAGCCTGTCCGTTCGTATTGGCCTTGAAAGCCATAGGAACAGAACGTTGTTTATTATGCAGAGTACTTCATATTGTGAAGCTCTAGAATGGCGCGCACTGTGATCGTTCTGACTAATGCCAGCAACGCGGCCTCTCATTGGTCAGACAGATACAAGTGGGGACTAGCCCCAGTGAAATCTCTGCACCAGTGAAGGCGCGCCATGTACCCTCTCCTAGCTAGTTACAACACGCAGATCATCAGCCACATCGTGAAGACCCCATACAGTGCACCGCTACCCCTGCCATAAGCATCAGTTGTGACACATATCTTACTTCGTAAACACAGAATACTCCGTACTCCAAAGTGGCCCAAGCTTTACGGTCCGTTCCAGGTCAGCTGACCGACCAATGGAATCCAGCTTTTTTACTGTTTCGCAACACGTCGACACAATCGAGGAGCTCTGCATTCGAACGCGACATTTGGCAGACCGGCTGGCCGACTCTGCTTTTTCCTTTCCTCGCTTCTCTCGCGCGTTTGCTTCTCCCGTCTGTCTTGTCGTTTCACCGTCCTTTTCTTGCTCGTTTTCGTCCTCTTCCGCCCCCCCCCCCCCCAAACACCCACCATGGCTTCCAATCCACCTCCAATCGACCCCAAGTCTTCGCTGACGGACGAAAACTTTGCAGCCGAGCTGCGCTCGCTCGCCGCCCAGGCCCGAGCCGACGCCTCCTGGGCCACCTGGGCACGGTCGGCCGTCAAGCAGGCCGGATTCTACGGTCGCGCCGTCTTGTTGCTGGTGCTCGCTGCTGTCTCGGCCAACGCCTCACTGGCGGCTCTCTCGCCCGTCTACGGCGCCATCCCGGCGGCTGCCAACCACACGGCTGTCGTGGCGGCCGGCTGCTTCGTCGGCTGGTCCTCGAACCTGCACTTGCGCCGCCTGCTTCCTCACGTCGCTCGACGTCACAGAAACACGCTTCTCCTCCGCTGGAACGCCCCCGTGCTCGCCGTCGGCCTACCGCTGCTGGCCGCCTACCTGCCGGTGGCCCAGTACTTGCTCGCCGGCGTCTCTACCGTGTTGACGGCCCGCTGGGGCCCCGCCATCACCGAGGCCCTCACGCTTTTCCCCCTCGTCGCCGGCTCGGCCGCCTGTGTGGCCACCGAGCTCGAGGCTGCTACCGGTATCGAGGACGTTCTCCCGCGTCTACCCAGCTGGTTGACCGATGCCTTGCCCGGCCTCGGCTCCTGGGTCGTCTTCAAGGCCGCCGAGCGCTGGACGGCCGATCCGGTCTTCTTCACCACCCATCTCGCTTCCGAGACTGCGGCTGCTCTCGACACTCGCGTCCTTCGCCAGCTCGCCATCATCGTCGCATATGCCGTTGCTGCTCCGTCCCGCCTGCTCTGGTACGCCGTGCCGGCACTGCTGCATGCTGCCGTTCTCAACGTGCACGTCGCCGAACCGACGGCTTGGACACTTCCGTCAGCCAATGTTGCACTGCAGACCGCGGCTGTCCGTCTTCGCGGCGCCGATACTTGGGTCCTGCTCGATCGCCGCGAATCCGTCACCGGCTACCTCGCCGTGCTCGAGAACCTCGACCAGGGCTTCCGTGTCCTTCGCTGCGATCACAGCCTCCTCGGCGGCGAGTGGACTCGCTTCCCGGCCAACCCTGTCGCCGAGCCCATCTACGGCGTCTTTGTCATGCTCGAGGCCGTCCGCCTCGTCGACGTATCCGCTCCCGTGCCTGATGCAGACGCTCGTGCTCTCGTCATTGGCCTCGGCATCGGCACCGCTCCGGCTGCTCTGGTTGCCCACGGCATCGACACCACCGTCGTCGAGATCGACCCTGGTGTCCACGACTTGGCTTCCCGCTACTTCCACATGCCCGCCAACCACACCGCTGTCGTCGAAGACGCTGTGACGTATGCTGATCGTGCGGCTCATGCTGTTCCTGCTGGCCCGCGCTACGACTACATCGTGCACGACGTCTTCACCGGTGGCGCTGAGCCCATCTCGCTCTTCACCCTCGAATTTCTGCAGGATCTGCATGCGCTGCTCAAGCCGACTGGCGTCATAGCTATTGTATGTCTCAGAATCATGTCTCTCCCCTATGTAACTGTCTAACACTCTCAGAACTACGCTGGCGACTTCTCCTTGACCCCCATCAAGGCTGTCGTCCACACCATCCGCGCCGTCTTTCCGTCTTGCCGCGTCTTCCGGGAGCACCCGAGCGAGGCGTCAGAAGACGACAGCACCGACTTTGCCAACGTCGTCATCTTCTGCACCCGCAGCGCCGCCCCCATCTCGTTCCGCCGTCCTACTACGGCCGATCTACTTAACAGCGCGACTCGCCGCCAGTTCTTGGTGCCGACTCACGAAGTTACCGATGCTGACTTCCGCTCGCCCGTCGAGCCGCGTCTCGTCCGCCGCAACGACACCGAGCAGCTGTCCAAGTGGCACTACGAGAGCGCCCTGGGTCATTGGCAGGTCATGCGACGCGTGCTGCCAGCTCACGTGTGGGAGCTTTGGTAGGCGAGACTGGTCACGTGTACGATAGGGACATGGACATAGACATAGTAGGGTACATATAAGCTGTCTGTCTATTGTTGGCCTTGATGTGACTCCACAATGTCTCGTCTACTCCTTCTCCTTGCCCGGCTCCTTCAAAGCTTCGAGGGCGAGCTCGGCAGCATCAGTGTTGAATTCGTCGCGGAAGGCGGTCACGTGATCCGGCACCTGAGCGACGCGGTTGTAGGGACCGGCGACAGGGGCGCCGATGGTCTGGTAGACGGGCAGGACGCCGGTCCAGACGCGATCAAGCACGGCTTCGTCGCCGAGGTCGCAGCGGTCGTCGTGCGGGCCCCCGGTGCGGATCTTGGCGCTGCCGCCGGCGATGCGCACACGCAGAACCGACGTGCTCTGCATCTCGGCCGCATTGGGCGGCACGCGCGATCCATCCCAGCGACCGGTCACGATGCCGTCTGTGATCAGCCGCATGGCGTACAGCTTCTCGGATGCGTCTGTGACGACGGTGGCGTGGCCGAAGAGCACGGCCGACCGGTAGTTATAGCTGTGCGCGTTGGGCGTGAGGGCCAGCACGAGGCCGTCGACCTGGCTGGCAGCGACAGCAATGGGGAGGCCGGGAGAGGACCCAGAGGACTCGGCGCCTCGCGATATGTTCATGAGCCGCGACGACACGTACCCGTGCAGATACAGATCCAGCACGTCGGCCACGTCGGCGCTGGGCCGTTCAAACGAGCCCATCTGTCCGATCATCGGCAGGATGGCCGGGAAGGGTGCGTCTGGCGCCTGGAAAGAGACATGCACCAGCTGCGAGCCGTTGACGATGCCGTGGATTGTCTTGAGCGCATACGTGGCTGGTACGGCGAAACGACTTGTTAGCAGCGTTGTGCGAGGCTGATGACTATCATTAGCCTTACCTCGTGAGCTTTTCCGGTGCACCGTGCTGTACGGCTCCTTGGGATACTCGAGCTCAAAGCGAGGCATGATGGGTCTCGTCTAGCTACTGTGACTGTCGCGCTCGGCTTATAGCGAACGTCGACTCTCGATGGCTTATCGTATCTTATAGGCACACCAAAGGCTGTTGCTAATGTACGGTGACTCATTGGCGCAGTTCTAGACACTACCCTGGAAGGTGTGGCCCTTCTTCTCCGCACCGACACGACGGCTACCGATAGCATTCTCCGTGGCATCGTCGATCGTTTTGTCCTATTTGGAACATGGAGACTAAAAATGCCTGCACTACGCTGTATGCGGAATGTAGATGCGGTGTGGCTGTTGCTGCTTACGGTCCTATCACAAACAGTCTAGATCTGCTTCTGTCGGTGTTGGACAGATGCAATGTCTGCTTGCATGTGTCTAATTTAGTGTTTGATGTGGCGGAACTGAGCGGAATAGATTCGGTTCCGTCGTTCCGAACCTCGTTTTAATTGATCCAAGATAAGATACAATTTGATGGATGTTGACGTCATCTCGACTTGCCCACGAGCAGCTGGCTGGCGCCAAGATATCGGCCAAGCTCGCCATGATCTCCCGGCTGGACGGCCAGGTTGACCATGACGTCCCGCTCGTTAAGCTTGGCATCGACTCGCAGGTCGCCGTCCAGGTGCTCGGCTGTTTCTTCGAGGAGCTCTAGCCAGACCTTTTCGTACTCGAGGTCTTCGGCAGCGGCAAGCCAGACGATACCAACGCCGACGCCGACGCCGACGCTATTGTCTGGACCGGAACTTATTAACACCAAGCAAGGCAACTTTAGTTAGCACCATGCTAACTGTGGTAGCAGCCCGGGAGCGCTGGCATCACTCGTGCAATGTAAAATGCGTGATAGCAGTAGTATAGTGGTTTTATCTTTAACTAGGTTGCAATGAGTTACAAGACACTGTCTTAAGCTGCATGTGGACCGTGTAGGAGCCGTGAAATCTCTTAGTTCGATCTTTACGAATCCTGTGGGCCTGCAATCTGTTGCTGCTGTTATTGTTGCTTATTCTGCACTATCTATTTCTATATGCATAAATTAGATACGGGAGACATTTCCTGACTATACCGGCCTGAGGTGAGCTAGAATAGAACCCTCTGGGGAAAAAACTATCTTAGCCGTGGTAAAACCTGCTCTTTGTACCGTGCCTTGGAACTGTCCGTACCTTCACCTTAGATATATATAATTAGTTCCATGATTAACACTGAGATATAAAGCTTGACCATACCTTTAGTCAGATTCCTCCTTGAATACAGATAGAAGGGTAACGAGCTCCTGGCCGTCGGTGGTTCCCTTAAAGCCAAGCAAAACTCCATTCCCCACCTTCTGGGGGTACTTGTCGCCGCCTGAGCCCCCATGTGCCCATGTGGTCCTGGCTGTCTGAATAGATATTTTGTCTACACGCCCTCCAGCCCAAAGGTCCAGGTTCGTTACAGTCTCATCATCACGGAATTCAAATTCGTATTTCTCGAAACCGGTTCTGTTCTCGTTGCCGCCAACACTTGTCATACCGTCTTTCCACTCTACCTGGATAGCCTTTAGCAGTCCCGTAGGTGTCCAGCTGCTGGGACCAACCCAAACAGTGACTTTCTTAGCGCCATTTTTGCCGTTGGTGAGAGTGAAGTCCGTTGTGGCACGGGTATTACCACCTCTAGGAGGATTGTAGATAACCCCTACTGCACCCTCAGGCAATCCGTTATCGTGCTTCGCGATGATTGGTGTCATGTTTGTAACTATTTGTAATTTTAGAGGGTTAAATGATATGAAGCTAGTCTTGCGATGACTTGAGATCTTTAAGGAGGCTTGATATTCAAAGTAAATATTCCTTTAGATTCTTCTTTTCCTCTTTTCTCTAGAGAAAGCCTCGCTCTTTATGCTCTTTTTTTTCTTGCTGCTTTCTGCATGCCTACGGAGTACGTAAGACCCGTATTCATAGTTAACTCCGCCAAGAAGCAGCGATGCTCCGCTGTGTGTCTTCAGCTTGCTTCTACGCGCAGCGGCACGCCACTTTGTGTCTTCAGCTTACTTTTACATGCAGGCTTTCCTCTATTTAGGTTCCCGGACTGAACTTGTGACACATTTGTCACAATGATCGACACTGCACGAAGGCCAAATCATCATGGCTTTATTTCTGCACTCCTACCGAAGACCCAATTTCAGCGTTTACTTTTCCGAAATGCAGCGAGGCTGCGCGTTGTGTGCTCAGCTTACTTTTACGTGCCGCGGCATGCCTCTTTGTGTGTTCGACTTACTTTTGCATGCAAGCTTTCCTTAATTCAAGTTCCCAGACTGAACTTGTGACACATTTGTCAAGGATCCACACTGGGTGTCCGCCACATCATTCGGGGTCTACTTTGTTCTCGATGCCTGACAAGGGAGTACTACGAGTAAGTGTCAAGCATTGGAATCCGCCACACTGTAGACCTTCTGCCCCACTTGGCCGTACTGGCCTGTTATTGGTCAGAAGTCACAAAAGAGGGGCCTAACACTAGTATTAATACGGGCCCCCAGAAGGGTCGCGATGTATCTATTTCTTCCTTAGTACAGAGTACACAACACTCTTTCGCCCACACTAGACCCTATTCAGTCTCCTGCTCCTTACAGTGCATCACGTTATATGACCGCCACGTATAGCCTCCTTTAACCTTCACACTAAGTGATAGGAGCCGTGCACCCCTAAGAGCACCTATACTATTTGCATAGGTAGCAGATTAGTACACGTCTCGAAATGCTAACGCATTACGGAGTACATGACCTACTTTACGTTTTCGACCAATCAGAAGTGAAAGTCTCTAAGCCTTTTGTCACCACTTACACATACACATGTGCATAGATCGCGCCCTTTATTTGTTTTACTTAATGAAGGGCATCATCGCTCCTTGAAAAAAGTCACCTGCATTCTTGCCCGTCACTCTTGTGTGAAAATTAACATCAGAATGGAAGTACGCACATACGCATATGCCTTCGCCGAGCGGGCTTACTTTGCTTCCCCTAGCGGGATTCTAAGGTAAGAGCACATGGCATACCTCTCTCTTCCCCTTTAGACTAGCCACCTGCTACCTACTCTCCTAACGAAGGGATGTGCCTCACGGCACTTCTTACGCGCACAGATACTTAGGTAGTTGGTAGGCTTGTGTGGTCTGGTTTGCCTAAGCCGAGGCCTTACCCATCCTCGGCTCTTTGTACGTGTAGAATAAATATAAGATTGATATAATAAGATGTAAGAGGAGACGATGTAGAAGCTAGTTCGCGACGGCATTTAAAGGCCGTACAGTCTGGGTTATATCGGTAGCCTGGTCACCGGATGGAAGGCAGATAGCATCAGCTTTTCACGATGCTGCTGTTCGGGTCAGGACTCCGAGAACCGATGTACTGCCACCTTGAGCAACCATACCAGCAGGTAGCTTGCAGTAGCCTGGCTGCCGGACAGCAAACGCATAGCATCGGCATCGTACGATAAATTTCTGGACCTGGAGCCTAGAAACTAGCCAGTTTCTTGCTGAGGCAGTGAGTTTATTCAGAAGGTCCCCAGATGTTGTTGCATAAGACCTCTTGCAGACTGATTACAGCATGCTAATCTTGCGTTCTGCTATAGATCGACTGCTTGCACAGTCCTCTTGCCCCAAGCAACAGGATATATCGGAGGCATCGAACATACGGAGGGAAAAGAAGCATTCGGCTCCGACATATAACTTATTGGGTGCTACAGATGAAAATTAGATACGAAAGTTTCTTAGGCACAGGCCAAGAAATCTACAGACTTCCAGTAGTTTTTGGGAAGAGCAGCTGTACAACTTCCACACAGACAGTGCTGTTTTTGTTTGAAAGGCCAGCGACTTGACGCTTGTATAGAGCAGGATATAGTCCTTCTAGCTATCGTAGACGTAAGCAAGAAGATAGGAGAGACCAGAAGTACTAACAGATGCACGGCGTTGGAAACAGAGCATTTCAGAGTCATAGCAATGACTTTGCAGACACATACACGCGATAGGGCCGCACAAGAGTCCAAACTGGCTATAAAATGAAGAAAATACTATTCATTCCCTGACTGTGTTAATTCAGCTGCCATCTAGCTATAATGCTTGCTGTGAACAACCCGTCGCTTAAATGACGAAGCTACAAACGACTGCGTACACGTGCATTTTTTTCTATTTTTGAGTCGGGCAAGTGGAACATCGGGTTGCTATTGTGTTTGCTATACTGGACGATAAAAAGGACGTGCATACAGCTCGTTATGGTCGGATTATGCAATGTTGAGCGCTGAGCAGCATGGAGATGACGACAAGCTTTCACGGAAAGACGAACAAATAAATAGTTGCACAGACATTACACCCCGCTTTGGTTTCATTCGCTTGCGCTTCATTGTTGCATGAAGCGCTTCCCATTCTCAACATTCGCCAAGCCATAAGCTTTTGACTCGGGAGGAAACGTGCCATTTGCGGCCCACAGATCAATGAGGTTTTGCATTGGCTCGACATCCTCGGGTCTGAGCATGTTCAGGCTCGTAGCTGTCAACATGAAATGTGAGAAGCAGCTGTTAAGGTGCTTTTCGAGTTCGAGGTGGTAGAATGGGTCGACGAAATGGTCCCAGTACAGATGTGAATAGACACGGAACATCTGCAGGAAGATGGCCCGGCTGACGTTGATAAATTCTTTCGGGAACCCGCTCTTCTTGCCAACCCAGTCTTCGCCATCGCTGTTTTGAAATGGGTGAGGCGTGCTCGGAGCGAGGGTCGGGTTGTCCGCAAAAGATGTCGTGGCCGGGTCAGTCGTGAAAATCTTGGGATCGTCGATCTTGCCAGAGATCCACCGCTGCATGAGAGTCATGTATTCACGGGCTGGAAGCTCAATTGGCTCGAGCCGGCTGTTTAGCCAGGTGTACGAATGGTTTCTGCACTGTCAGCGTGGAGTCGAGAGCAGGCAGGGGCTGGGGCAGCGGCTGGAGATGGAGATGGCCTACTTTCCAGCCGACATCTTGGGGCAACTAGTGGAGTTGCAGATGGTGTTGCCATCCTTCTCCTTCTCATAAACTAGGCGAACAAAAATCCAGAGGATCCGGTAGTGCTCAACAACTGGTCGTGTCAGAGAAGGTTACCCCCTGAACCAAGAAAAAGGGGGGAGAAGTGGGGTTGTACCATGGTGAGCGATCCATTCTCCTTGCTCTACCGACTTTGGTCTGGCGCTGAGAGTCATGAAGTTGCCCTTCACGATGTGCTTCGTATACAACGGATTGAGCCATAGCGGTAATGCTATGGAATCCGAGTCCGGACTCTTGTCGCCGGCAGTCGACATGCTTGTCGAGATGGCAGATGAGAGGGGGGGCAAAGACGGAGCTGTGGCGGGGGCTGCTGTAATCTCGAAGGATGGCCGCTTCTGAACAGTGGCCGACGATGGCGATTGAGCATCAGTTGTAGGTGTGCTCGAGTTCGTAGGAGACTTGGAGCCGCCTGTCTTTGATCCTCGAAGACGGGCGTTGCTGTCGTGAAGGGACGGTCAGCATATAAGGAAATTGGGGGGGGATTGGGTAGAGTATGATTTCGGCAGAACTGACATTCCGGAAAATAGATTAGACATGGTGGAATAAGGAGGCTGGAGACAGCCGTTGAATCAGTGTGACGAGGTTCGTTGGCAAAAGGAGGAGGGGCTGTTTTGAAATGGTCTAAAAGGCGGTGAGGTTCGTCATTTTGCGGTGTGGCACGGCAAAACCATATGGCGGTCAGAACCGGCAGAATCGAGTGTCAACTGTCTTGCGGTCATCAATGATACAGGACAACACTACGGAGTACTGCCTGACATTACGTCCAAGGCTGGAATTCTCACAGATTTGAGTTTCCTAGAGCCATGGGTTTTCGTGGAAAACTCGCCATCACTCTGTACGAGCCCTTCTTTTTCACGAGTGGCCATCAACTTCTTGGCTCGTCCATGTTGGAGTCAATAGCCAGTATCTTTCCTTATGACTGCAGCCTGTTGCCCGAAACCAGAGTTTGTTTCCTCGTCTCACGAGTTTTCTTGCCTCTTCTGCTACTGGAGATCTGCAATGCAGTGGTCGGTCTACCCAGACCGGCCATACAACTTGCTTGTGTCAGCTGTGCGCAGGGACGAGCCAAATGCGTCGCTGGTGGAAAATGGCTTGCAAAAGTTGTTTAATTTACGACAGATGCTACAGTGCTTGTCGGTGTTTTGAGTTGGTAGCTCGCACGTGGTCTTGTCAGAGCAGCTAACACGCAAGGCTCCTTTAGGAGGGGCCGATAGAAGACGAAAGCCTGTCCATGATACTCCAAGTATATAAGCCGGTTGCTTCCGATGGCCGGCATTTCTATTCTCTTGCTTGTCAGCTGGATTGAAAAAGACAGGTCGGATGTTGATAGATCTACATACTGAACGTAAGCATGCTAACTCTGTCCCTAACGCCATGCCATGGAATCTCCCGTGGGCGTGTCCAACGACAGCTTGTGGAAGGTGGCGCCCTATTTGAAGCGTATGATCATTGAGCTAGCATCAGAAGAAACGTGTGGAGTACTCCGTTGTTTGTGGTTCTTTCTATAACGCGTGCCAGCCATCATTTGTAAAGACCCATCAAAAGCGGCCCATCCTTCCGCATCCAAGGGATCCACTCTTCTCATCCAGACGAGATGAATACCACCTGGAAGCCTCATTGCATTTGAATAAATGCCACGCTATGTTTTTCCCGGTACATGATGACTAGTGATTCCGTCCGTACTCTAGGTATATACTGCTTTTATCAGCTCCAACGAACTGTTGGGTGTGTCGTTGTGTATTACTTTTTTCCATTTGTGTTTGTGCTTGCAGGGGCTTGTTACGGCTAAAAGGCGGGGAATGCCGCGTACCGGCGCGCGCTAGCATCTTACGCCTGTGAGGCTAAACAGGTCAGTAGCATCAAATGCAATGAAGCAATTACAATGAGTTCTGTACAAAAGAAAGAATCGATTTGTTTCCGTTTTTCGGTTTATATTACGTTGTAATCCCGTCCGGAATAAAAGCCGCTAGCACGCATCTAGCAAGCGTATCAATCTCGGCCCCTCGATGTCTCAACTTTGACGAAATTTTTCAGCTCTTCGAATCACAGTCTCTCCTTGTCCGCTTGAGTAATAATCCGTTCCGTCGGCGGGGAATAAGTAGGGTGGGTGGTTGCACTCCGTACGCCTCTCTAATTTAGCTTTCGTAGATTGCCTTTAACGCAAATCACCGACAGCACGAAATATTCCGACAACATGGCCTTTCAGGGTTTTTTCGAGATGACGGGCGCTGCCATGGCGTCTGCGGCCGAAAATACACGGCAGTTTGCCGTTGGGAGCATGCCAGTGGTAGAAGGAGCCGTGAACTTTGCGGCCGAGAAGTTCAAGGGGTTTGCAGTCGGAAAAGCTCCGATAGTGCAGACAGCTGTGGCTTCTGCAGCCGACGCGACACAGCAGTTCGTCGCTGATACCGCACCCGAGGTGGGGGGCTTCGTCGCTTACGCCGGTGGAAAGGTTCTAGGGCTCACGGCCGAAACGGCGCCCAAGGTCAACGCTGCTGTCGGCGTCGCAGCCGAGAAGTCCTGGGAGTTCTTCAAGGAGAGCGCGCCGAAGGCGATGGCCGAGGGCGTGCAGCTGGCCTCGGGACATCCCGTTGCAAGTGGTGCGGTATGCGGTGTCATCGTGGGCGTCGTGCCGGCAACTGGGATAGTTCTGATACTGAATGCTGTTGGTTTTGGCCCTGGTGGCGTCGTTGCCGGTGGGCCTCCTCTTGCTTTCTTTTCTTTATCTGTTACTCACTGACATCGACACCGAAGGCTCCTTGGCGGCCAGCGCGCATAGCAGCATAGGCAGCGTTGCGGCTGGGTCGTTGTTCGCTATGCTGCAGAGCGCTGGTGCAGGGGGGGCTGCCGCGTCTCTTACCGCGATCTGTGGTGCCGTCGGTGGATACATAGGCGCGCTCTATGGGTGGCATGTGGGACAGGGATAGGCCGGGGAAGGAAAGTGGACGAAGTCAGATTAGTGTGCTAGAGAGTGGTTGAAGCTCTTAGAATATAGGATATGATAATCGACGCTTATGAACTGTAGCGAAGAAGCTACAGTGCTCTCGTCTGTAATCGTGCCTTGCATGGCAACGACAGTGTTTGCATCGAACAGAGGCATAATTAAGTGAAAGGGTGAGGAAGGCAACAACGTAAAGACTTTTACAAAGGGTTATGGTAATGGTACTTGCATTGGACATTTCTACACATCGGGTCTTTCAGTTAGATTTCTTCAATCTAAACTCATTAACAGGTTGTGGTAATATAGGTGATGAGTGTCAACCCCGTTTTATTCAGATTCATACTAAGTAACGGAAAATCATCAAGATTCAAATATCAGTAGCTTGACCAAAGCCAATCCTCAAGTTCAGGTTGTAGATGTGACGACGGTTTGATCAATGAAAGCTTTGCCGTGGGTAGGTGGAACTCGGCGAAAATGGTGGATTTGATTAAATATCAAGGGCCACTGCAGAATAATTGGGCCTAAATAGCTATGAGAATGATATCGTTTTTGTAAGAAACACGATGGCTATAAATACTAGAGACCTTATGGTTTTCTTCGAACGCCTTGAAGGCAGATAAGAAAGGTTGGCATAAATAAGAATAATGCATTATATAAGCAATTTGATTTAAACAATCCATGGCGAGGATGACGATTCCATAAAATACGTATTTAAGCTTATGTATGGAATATTCTTGTACGAGTACGAGTACGGCGCAATGGCCAATGGCCTCTAAACTTGGTAATTGTTCAGCAGGCAGATACTTATATAAAAATACGGAATTAAATAATTAAAGCAATGACAAAAGACGTAGTACAGCTTCGCGACGGCCTCGTCTGAAGCCCAAATGATCAGTTCGACAGCGGCTCACTACAAACCCGAGACGAGCCGATTATGTAATATGTGTACATTCTTTTCGGCCCCATCTTGTTGCAATTGTATCAGTACTTACTATGGTTACTTGTACGAACTTGCTCCTGCCTCTTGGCTTCAATTACGGAACATCGCTCTTTCCTGATCCGATCGTCAGCTGCCGCCTACATCACTCTGACAGACAACCTTTGTTTCCTCTACTTTGTCCTCGTGACATTTGGCCACGCCTCCACTTCCTCTAAAAATAAACATAACGAAATTTTACTCTTTTTGCACCAAGGACAAGGGGATCGTGCGCGAACCAGCAGACCGGCTACTACGCCAAACACCCCTAGTCCAAACCTAGCGCCTCTTACTACACTACAGCTGGGTCCCCTTCGTCTAAATACTGGAGCACATCTCCTATTTGCACAAGGCAATTTACGCAGCACTGTTGTTTAGCTCGCATTTTTCCTACCTGCCATCCGTCGTCTGCAGACTGCTTGATCTCAGATGCCGTCTTAAAACAATGTCACGGGAGCAAGAATTATGCCAAGTCATAGCCGGGCGTCAATGCAGAAGCGACACATTTCAGCTGGCTGTTGTCTTACGCGTACGATGTATATGTGCAGGCGCTGTGGAGAGGCCAAACACCACTGTCAAGATGCCCCAAAAAGGTGGTGAACATATCAACCTTGTCATGTTAAGTTTTAAGCTCGATCATCTGCATACAACGTTTTCACACAGACATACGTCTCCCGCCATCTCGCGCTAACATCTCGCTGTCTTTTCTCCGTCCTTTCCCTCTCGCGTTCTCTCTCACTGTCTTTTCCTGCCAAGATATGCGACGTCTCGGGTTTCAGTTGAAACAGACTTTGGACAGGGGCTGCCGGCCCACAACGCCAACAACTTGAGCCCCAGTCAGCCTCGTGGCCAATCCAATCAGCATCGAGCTGCTTGTCCACCCTCCCCTGTCCTTGGACAAGGCCCTGGCCGTTTCGCACTCGCTTGTGTCCGCCCTGAGACGTCGCTCCACAACAATGTTTTGTCACTCTGACACTGTTCTTCTTGCTCTATCTTTCCTCGGCCAGGCTGTCTTCAGTCCCCACCGTCTTGATGAATCGACACTCTGCGTGGACCAGGATGCTTTGCTCCCGCTGGCGAAGAGATTGGCGGCCCCACAGGAACCAAACCGCTCCATGGAGAGAGAGGCTCTCGCTTTTTTTGCTGCCGTGCATGATCCCCAATCTACCCACCCCTCTCCGCCCCTGTCTTCTCGTCCCTCTCACACTCTTCGTTACATTGGCTTCCTTTCCCCTTCCTCTATCTTGTTCTTTCTTTTCTTCTCCTTTTTTGCCTTTCTTCCTACTACCGTGGTCAAGCGACAAATCTGCCAGCGGCTTTCAGCCCCTGTTCCTGTCTTTTGTGAATTGCATCATGGTGTAGTCATTCTTACGTTCTTTTAATTTACCGCTTTTTTTATCAATTTTTTCAGTCTTGTCCAACATATCCCATATCCCATTGACTGGGTTTTGCTTTCTCATTACGGGCCGGTTCCCATTTTCCCTGCTGGTGGCGTCGCTGCCATGTCGATTCCAGGTTCCTCTGTCCCGGCTCTCATCTCGGCTTTCACTTTGTATGTCTCTCCTGCCCCTCTATGCCCTCACCTCCCCATCTCCACCCATCCGTCTCTAATCGTTCAGTGGTATTGTCGTCAATGCGGCTTCAGCTGCGCTCTTCCTCCACGCCAGCAGCCATGGCAACAGTATCTTTCGGGACGGCCAGAGGCTGGTCCTCGCCGTCTTTTTCTTGAGCGCCGCCCTTTGGGCTCAAACTGACTTCATCTCCATCGCTATCAACACTACGGCCACCGGGTCCTGCCAGGTTGGAGTCATTATCAGCACCTTCTTCGATCAGCTTGGCCGATTTTCCATCGAACAGTACCTCCTTTGGACCATCAACAATGGCGCCAAGGCGGGCGTCCAGCAGATGATCTCCCAGGTCCTCGTCGCCATCCGATTTGTGCTTGGCGCTGTCTTCATTGGACTTTCAAGGCCTTACTTCGACCCCGTGTGTGTCCCGACAACCTCAGTTTTTGCAGTTGGCATCATCGTTGTCGCCCTCGATGCCTTCATTGTTGTCCTGCTGGCTATTCGCGCCATCAATTCGAACTCGGCAACAGAGGTCCGAGCAGGTCAATCCAGCTCAGGCCGCTCCAACGCAGTGTTGCTTGTCATTGCAACATTTGCCGTGTGGACAGCGGTCAGTGAAAGACGCCACCCTTTTGCTCGACGTCTATCGGGCTCTGAACTAACGAGTTGCCTTGGTCTAGATGAGTGCGTTGATGCTTCTGGGCATGCAGACTACCGCCCTTTTGTTGCGTACCTTGCTTCCATCCATCGGCCTCTTCTTCCTCGTCGGTATGTATCCATCTCCTCCCATCTTTGCCGAGCTTGTTTCGTGACATGTAGGCTCTAATACGCGCAGTCATTGTGGCCGCTTGCAATGCCCAATTGACCACAGAACTGATCCGAGCTCCACGATCGCCCGAGTCGCCTGGGGTGCGCGAAGCCAACACAAGCCGGTCCATTACCACCGGAGACTCCAGTGACTACCCCCCCTCGCAATTCGAAGATTTTAAGCGCAACGAGATTTTGTCCGTAGCAGCCTTCGAGCGGCCACGGGAGGTTCCCAGACCAGACGCCCCCCAAAATGCGCATGCGCGGGCTGATATCCGGCGGCCAACTCTCAGCTACCAACAGGCAGCCAGCCTTGCCTCTGGTAGAATTGTGATCTCGAAACCAATACTCCAGGCTAACGGCGAGCAAAACCCTTTGAACAAAATCCCCACGATGAGCCTGGAGGATGCTGCGAGGAGCGAGAGGGAGAGACGTGCTGACGACTTGCGGCGAGAGTCTGTTCTGGTGGCCCATCGTCCAGCACCGCATCCTCCGACTCTGACCCCCGAGGAAGGCATATTGCGCGCCATTAGTCTGAAGAGAAAAACAGTGGCCTCTGTGACATCCGAACCGATGTTCGAAACGCCGACTCCGCCTTCGGGATTGATGCCCGCTGCTGTGACCACCTCGGCCCTCCTTTCTCCCGGCGTCGAAGAGGTTCGACGACGCTCTCCGAGACAGTCACCAACGGCAGTTCAGAATATTCGCCCATCACGCCAGCTGCCTGAGTCTTTCGGGCCTTCCAAGTCCACCTCCAGCTCCGAGTCTGAGAAGACACCTCTTCAGAAACGGCAAACATTCGGCCTGCCGGGCAATCCCCGTGCCAAAACCATGAAGGCTCCAGCCAAGGAAGCGGATGCGCAGGGGCCACAGACGGTGCTGTTCATGAACAAGATCGAGTACGACAATCCGGATACGGTGGAGAGTGTTATCAAAGGCGCTAATTTGAAAATTTACGACTCGCGAGCTTCCATGTCGGTCGTCCACCGGCCTCGGCCAATTCCGCGGAATGTTGATGACGTCCGGAACATTTTCCCATCCAATTCGACACCGCATATGGCTGGTCACTACCGAAGCAAGTCAGCTGGCGCTGTTGTTGTGCAGAAATCTCTTCGGTATACAGATGAAAGTCCGCCACAACTTCCTCCGATGCCTCTGTTACCATTGGGCTTTGGAGCCTACAAAGGCGGGCAAGAGACCAATCGGCCACTTCCCAACAACACGAAGAGCATGACATTCGACGAGAAAATGACGCTCTTGTTCCCGACCCCCCCTAGTGCGGGCGGCTTGCCTCGTCGTCGCTCTTCGCTGCCCGAAATTCCTCAGATACCGTACGATTTCATGTCCATTACTATGTCACCAATGGCCGAGTCCAGCCGGATGTCAGGAACCACAACCAGGACTAGAAGGACGTCCGGCAGAACGGATAATATTCTTGAGGTAGTTGAGCTTCCACCCATGGATGCGCTGCACATCAGAGAGCGGCGCCGGCGCCTGTCTGATGAGGCCGGAGACTCGTGGTTGCCAGGCATAGACACCGGCAACATTGTCTTGGCCATGCAGCGCGCCTTGGAGCTTGGCGAAAACAGCAGCAAACGCAGGACCAATATGACAAATGAGAGACGGGCATCGTCTCCAGTCCTTCCACAAATTCGCGATTCAGCATTCACGACCAGCAGTGACGGGCGTTCCCACGACGACTTCACTACGAACTGGGGTTCGCTGCATTCGTCTGTGGTCGCTGTGCCTATCCAGGCGAACCGACAGGTCGCTCGATCCACGTACGTGCAGGGCGACCGCCGAGACGTCGCTATGAAGATGCCTCACGCACCGTCTGTTCCAGGAGACTCGCCCCCATTGACAGACGAAGAGGAGAACGCGGATGCCGAACTGGTGGAAATTAAGTTGGAGGAGCCGCAAATGCCTCGGTGGCACCACCGGATAGGCGACGACTGCCCGACATTCACAGACCGGAAGGAGAAAATCTGGTCACGAAAGATGGTGCCCCCGACGCCCCTCATGCTCGGCGTTCCATCGACAAGGAGGCCGATAATCGTTAAGGCTGCCGAGCCATCGCCACTGGAGTCGCCGGACCATGTTCTGGCTGAGATTCAGGCACAGCTGAAGAGATTCGAGGGGACGACGATGCCAGTCAACGAGAGCCCCAGCCAGAGGTTTGCGCTCCTGGAAGACCTCGAAAAGGAGATGGACATGCAGGCCGGTCACTGGCGAACTATGCAGCAGGATATGGGGCGCAACTCGATGTCGTCTATGCGCACGTCGAACGCTGCAGAATCTCGACGCCAGTCAATGAACAGCATTGGCGATTTGATGGCGTCGACGCCCGGAAAGGTCATTAGTGCTGATTATCGTGCATCCCGTCGCTCGCGGATACAGAGTGCAATTCTCGCAGTGCCTCCCCCAATCACGGAGGAGAGAACAAGTCCGGCGGCTACCGCCACTGAAGTGTCCGGAGCCAATGCGTGGCAGCGGAGGCTGACTGGGGCACAGGCGGAACTTCCAAGTAGCTCAACTCGTCTGAGTGGATCGCGGCGCAGCAAAAACTTCCTAGACTTGTCTGAGCTGGGAAGCCCTACACCGCCAGACTCGGACGACTCCGATGTCGAGATTGAGCGCTACCAGCCGGCCAGCATAGACGACACAATTGCTGCAGTGGCCGAAGCCGCAAGGAAGATTGCTGCTGCGCGCCAGCTGCTATGGACGCCGATGGTTGCGCGGGCCTCGACAACATTGGTGGCCACTTTGTGGACCCCCCCACTAAGCAGGTCAGATGTGTCTGCAGCTCTGTTTGCCCAGAGTGTGAGTGGATTGGAGCAGGCCCCACACTCATCGTCTCGTCGGCGCGAAATCAGCAAGAACGCCGACGCCGATCCGCTACTGATCGAGACGTGTGCACTCTGGAGCGAGCAGAGCGCAGCCACGGAGACGAAGGAGGCCAGTACGGGCCTGTGGGCTGCTAAGTCATTGACCCCCACACCGGCTGCCGATGCAACGCCAGAGACGGAACAGGATGCAGCACAACTCGAGCTGGAGCTTGATCTCATGTACATCCAGTCGCAAAACCAGTCGAAGCCACAACGGCCACTTACACAACGTCCACCAAGACGGAGCAGGCGGATGACCGTGCTTCCCGACATTGTAGAAAACCCCGAGCCACTTCCCAACAAGCGGGACACGCTTGGGATTTTCCAATTCCCCTGGGGTGAAAAATCAGACATGGCCACGTTCCAGCCTCCGACTCTCATGTCCACGTTCCGGCCTCCAACATTTATGGCCATGCCCGGGACCATGTCCTCGGGCGGACCGGCGATCAGCGCGGCACTCGAAGCCCGTGCCAGAGAGCTGGAGGAGGAAGAATACTCGACGAGCTTTTTCGACGATTATGACGAGGAAGACGAGCTTGACAAGGAGGTGCAGGACCTGGACGATGACTCCGACTACTCCGACAGCGACGATGGCTTCGACGAGAGCACACTGTGGGAGATTGCCAGCCTGCTGAAGACACAGCAGGTTCCGTCAAAGTTCAGCCTGCTCCCACCCCCGCTGCCGCCGATGGAGTCTCACGAGGCGGATGTGAAGGGCGAGGACTCCGAGGATTCCGAGGAGCGCAAAGAAACGGACTTCTTTGAGGGCACGGACGTGGCAGACGTCAGCGGGGATGTCCAGGATTTGTCTCTCTGGAGGCGCAGTGCCGCCGAGCGGGCAGCATCAGCCAAGCAGGAGATGGGCATTTCGCAGCCAGACGAGGCCACATGGAAGTCCTACGACAGCAACAGCCAAGCAGCAACGGCACGGGCCAAGCCCCGGCTCTCGGAACCAGCCAAGATTGAGACCGAGCAGCTTTGGGAGGTCCCGGCCGTGACAACAGTGGCAGTGATGCAGATTCCTTCGTTCTTGTGGACTGCCACTCCCAAGGCCCCCACCACTAACAAACTCTGGGCTCCGCTGCCAAGCAAGGGTCTGAAGACGGCCGGAAAGGCCATGCTTTTCGACCTGGAAGCTTTCAAGACGCGGTCGACGACGATCCGAACCACAGATGAGGAGCCTGCCGCTCTGTATATCCCGAGAGCACCTCGCACGCCGATACACGATGCTCTGGAGACGTTGACGTCGAACCACCTGTGGACCAGCCCGAAGAAGGCCACGACCACGGCCCTGCTGTGGGCTCCCGTAGCGAAGCCTGTAGTGACGGCCGCCAAGAACCTTCTGTTTGACCTGGACGTGGCGACCATACAGAAGCTGCAGTCTACAGTCACTCGCTCGACAGACAAAGAGCCAGCAACGCTCAATGCCCCAAGGTTGCCTCGCACAACCAGACATGCTTCTCTGGAGAAGCTGACGTCCAGCAGCCTGTGGACCACTCCCAACCGACGGGTAGCCATGCTCTGGACTCCGATGCCGAAGGTTGTCGTGAAGGCTGAGCGCCATCTGTTCGATCTGGATGTGGAGAGAGCACTGAAGATGCGGGCTTCCGTCCGCACTACTGACAAGGAGCCTGCTGCCCTGCACATGTCACGCAAGCCGCGGGCAGCTATTCAGACGCCTCTGGACCAGCTTGTGTCTGACTCTTTGTGGACGGTCCCTCGGCACGATCGCATCGCCAAGACGCTGTGGGCCCCGAAGCCGCAGATGACGACCAAGACCAAGGGCCTGCTGTTCGACCGCGAGGCCGCCATGGCTGAGAAGCACCGTGCCCACACGCGCACCACCGACGAAGAGCCGGCGGCGTTGAATATGCCGCGCAAGGCCAGGAAGACAAGCCGCGCACCTCTGGAGAAGCTGGCATCCAGCCGTCTGTGGCAGTCTGCTGTTGTCACGAAGTCGCTCTGGGTTCCCAGGCCGGCAGCCGTTGTGCAGATGAAGGGACACCTCTTTGATCTGGCAGCTGCTGTGGCCGAGAAGAGCCGGGCTCACACCCGGACGATGGACAAGGAGCCGGCTGCTCTGCTGATGGCTCGCAAGGCACGCAAGGCAAGCCATGCTCCCCTGGAGACACTCCAGTCTAGCAGCCTGTGGCAGTTGGCCCCGAAGATCCTTGCTGGCAAGCTTCTCTGGGTGCCCAAGGCAGCTGTCGTGGTCAAGGCTCAGGGACACCTGTTCAGCCTTGCGGCTGCTGTCGCTGAAAAGAGCCGTGCTCACACCCGCACCACGGACGAGGAGCCTGCTGCTCTGCAGATGCCGCGCAAGGCACGCAAGGTGTCTCAAGCTCCCCTGGAGATGCTAGTGTCTTCCAGCCTGTGGCAGGTGGCACCCAAGAACACCAAGGTCCAAACTCTCTGGGTGCCCAAGCCGACGGCCGTGGCCATGACAACGAGCCAGCTGTTCGATCTGGCTGCTGCAATCGCCGAGAAGAGCCGTGCTTACACCCGCACTACCGACGAGGAACCTGCTGCCCTGCGGATGACACGCAAGGCACGCAAGGCATCTCCTGCCCCTCTGGAGGTGCTCGTGTCTTCCAGCCTCTGGCAGCCGGCGCCGAAGAGCCCTGTCGGCAAGCGTCTTTGGGCCCCGAAGCCAACGGTCGTGGTCAAGACGGCGGGCCCACTGTTCGATCTGGAGGCCGTGATGGCCAAGAAGCAACACGCCGACACGCGGACGACGGCGATGGAGTCTGTGGCAGCCCAGGTAGTGCGGATGCCACGGTCTCTGGCACAGCTGCCCGTTCTCCCGCTGACGTCGACGAGCCTCTGGAACGTCGATGCGTCGTCTACGCAGAGCAAGGAGGCCAACTGGATCATGGCCAAAGTCCCGACATCAATTCGCAAAACCGCTCTGGTGACGCCGAGCGAAGACTGGGACGCGGCACTGCAGGAGGCCCTGGCTGCCAGCTACCCGCAGTCCTGGGCAGCCGAGTACGACGACAGTATCATGGCGCGGATCGAGGCCCTGGAGCATGAGCGCGAGTACGCAGCCATGGCTGTGCAGCAGCAGCTGGTGTCGCCGGTGTATCTGGATGCGGTGCAAGCGGAAGAGGAAGAGCCGGAGCAGCTGTCGGAGGCGGATGTACGGTACTATGCCTACATCCAGGCGATGGAGATGGAGGCGATGATGCGGCTGCAGGCGCTGGAGGGCGCTGGAGTGCAGCTGCAGTAAAACCAGAGCTTACTAAGCGATTTCCTTTTGTTTGCGTCTCGTTCTCTTCTACACTCTTATACTTGTATGTATTTTTAGGAGCCAAGACCCAGTTTCTTTTGCACGAGCTTCCAGAGCAAGACCAACTACGCACTTGAATACACAGCAGATACAGATCATTTTTTTAGCTTATGTACAATTGCGCAAACAATGTTGCTTCCTAGCATTCTAAGTCTCGTGTCTACAATTTGTTCAGGATAATGCTCCGTCTTTACATCTCACTGACGAACACAGCGTCCTGGATGCTCGATCGTCGATCGTGGCTCACTCCCGCTTGTGCACACGCGTGCCAAACTTCCAGACCTCGTCGATGTGCAGGCGGGTAGTGGGTGAGCCGCCGGGCGATGGCAGGTCCTCGTTGGTCGACAGGATGATCAGGTCAGCGTCGGCGCCGGGGTCGAGCGTGCCCTTGACGCCCTGTAGGCCGAGCATGGCAGCGGGGGTGGAGGTGACGGTGCGCAGGGCACGCGGCAGGTCGGTGCCGGTCCAGTTGACAAAGTTCTCAAGACACTCGATCAAGGTGGTGGTGCTACCAGCGATGGTGGTGGAGTTTTCGAGCAGGAGGACCTTTCCGGTCTTGTTTAGACGGACCTCGCGGTCGCCGTTGGTCCAGCTGTAGGGTCCGTCGGGACAGCCGACCATATGCATGGCGTCGGTGACGAGCAGAAAGCCCTCTGGATGGGCATTGTACGCAATCTTGACCGTCGTGGGGTGCAAGTGGATGCCGTCCGAGATGACGCCATAATACGGTCGCCTGCTGCTGCTGCTGCCGTTGCCGCTGGTGGGTGCCTCGCCAAGCACGCCAAAGACGCCGGGATTGCGGTGGTGCAGAGGGCGCATGGCGTTGAAGAGATGCGTGATCATGGTGGCGCCATGGTGCATGGCAGCAGCAGCCTCTTCGTAGCTGGCCTCGGTGTGACCGATGGAGCAGACGATGCCGCGGCGACTCAGCTCCGGGAAGACAACGTCGGTCATGTGGCCGAGCTCAGGAGCAGCCGTAATCATGCGCACGGCTGGCAGCCGTCGTCGGTTGTCCTGGTCGCCGGTGGTGTCAGTCGGCACTGCCAGGTTCTCGGCGCCGTACATGGCTTCGACGTCGGCAAACGTCTCGGCCACCCGCAGGACGGCCGTGTTGTGAACGCCATTCTTGGTCGGGCTCAGGAACGGGCCCTCGACATGGGCTCCCAGCGACTCGGCCCCGTCTTCGGCCATCCGGCTCCCAGTGGGAGCCAGGAAGGGGATGACCTTGCGGTACAGCTCGCTCGTCTGGCTCGTGACGGTGGGCACGTAGGACGTGACGCCCGTCTGGAACAGCTTGCGGTTCAGGTCCCGCAGACGGCTGCAGTACTGAGCCCTCGGGCCATTCTCCTCGTCGCCGAAAAGGGTGGAGAAGTTGAAGCCAAAGGCGCCGTTGAGCTGCACGTCAATCAGGCCAGGCGCCACGATGCGGCCGCCGAGATCGATCGTCTGGTCCGGCAGCACGTGGTCGTCATAAAAGGCGGCCTGGCCGCGGACAATCTTGCCCGTGGCCGCACTGATCCAAAGATCCTCCGACACGAGACGATCACCGCGGACGAGACGGCAGTTTGTCAGCTTGGTGATGCCGTGAGCGCCCGCAGGCGAAGCGGAGACGGCAGACGGCATGGTGAAGGTGGGGTCAATTGCTGCTCGCTCAGGTCTTTGCGCGTCTTCGCCGGTGGTGTTGGACTGCCTGTGTCCGGAAGTGTTTGGCTGGACTCTCCATCGAAACGATACGAGAGGGGAGAAGGAATGGCAGCCGGGCCAGAACGAGGAAAGACGTCGGGGATATAGCGCCCTCGTACCTTCCCGCGGACGCAACCATCCAGACGGAGGCAAACAAGGGCAGAGGCCATGGACTCATCGCCTCGTGGGTGGCGGCCGCTATTCGTGGCTTGCTGATAACGGTGGCTAAGCCGAACATCCCCGAGCCGGTGCCGGCGGCTTTTCCGTCTGCAGACGCGATAAGACGAGCGTGGTGGACGTCTGGGCTGGCCAAACGGAGCCACGTTCCGCCTGTCTGGCGCTTGGCCGTGAGCGAGATCGCCGCGATTACGTAATGGACAGCGTACCAATGTAACGTTCATTCCGTACAGAGTAAGACGGCACTAGGCGATGAGCTAAGCGACGCGTGCTCTGCAACGTGTGGGTGCCTGAGCCCTCCGGTGGTCGTAGCTTCCTCGCCGCTCTTCCGTCGAAGCTCAGCACGATCGCGACTTCTGCTGTCCGTTGCATGACCCGACCCCTGCCTTCTCATCAGCCACACCTCAGACAGCAGCCACGCGTCCTCCACTTTTTCCCACCTACGTCAGCCGTCTTCGTGTCCCGGCTCGAGATCGCGTCGGGGCAGTACGATTACGACGAGCTGCCGAATAGGGGGCCGTCTCGCCGCCGACGGACTCTCTTGCTGCTGCTATGACGTGAGCAACGTACGCGGGACCAACGACCAACAAGCGGCCTTCTCTCCGGCCTCCCCCTCCTGCTTCTCTCTGCACCATGGCCGGCAAGCTGGACGGCGATCTGGATCCATTATGGGACGACCTCGACTGGTAAGAAGGACGGCGTGGGTCCAAGCGGAGAGATGCTAACGGCTGGCTACTGCTTACAGGGCCATTGGCCAGATGTTGATTATGGGCTGGGACGGCACCGAGGTGACCCCTCAGATCCGCAATCTGATTGAGGAGCACCATCTTGGGTCGATCCACCTGACGGCCAAGAACCTCCGATGTAAGCGTGAAGGAGCTGGCTGCCACACAGCAATAGAAACGGACTGACCGAACAGCTGCTCACGAGACGGCCAAGCTGGTGCAGGAGCTGCAGACGATAGCCCACCAGGCCGGCCACCCGTGCCCGCTGTTGATCGCCCTGGACCAGGAGCATGGCGGTGTCAACAGCCTGTTTGACGAGGACTACATCTGCCAGTTTCCCAGCGCCATGGGCATTGCGGCAGCCGGCAGCCCCGACCTGTCGTACGCGATCGCCAAGGCCACGGCCACGGAAGTGTCGGCATGTGGTGTCAACCTGATGCTGGGTCCGGTGCTCGATGTGCTGACTAACGCGCGATACCAGCCGCTGGGAGTGCGGGCGACCAGTGACGACCCGCAGGAAGTGTCACAGTACGGGATCGCGGCGATGAACGGCTACAAGGATGCCGGAGTGGCGACGTGTGGCAAGCACTTCCCGTCGTACGGCAACCTGGACTTTCTGGGCTCAAACCTGGACGTGCCGATCATCACGCAGACGCTGGAGGAGCTGAGCCTCAGCGCGATTGTGCCGTTCCGCAACGCGATCGCCACTGGCCGTCTGGATGCCATGTTTGTGGGCGGGTGCGGGATCACGAACCCGTCGATGAACGTGAGCCACGCGTGTCTGTCGGACCAGGTGGTGGACGAGCTGCTGCGTGAGGAGCTGGGATTTCGCGGCGTGGCCATCTCCGAATGCCTCGAGATGGAGGCTCTGAGCCACGAGATCGGAGTCAAGGGCGGCACCGTCATGGCGGTCGAGGCCGGCTGCGACGTGGTGATGCTGTGTCGGGCGTACGACGTGCAGCTGGAGGCGATCGCAGGACTGAAGCTGGGCTATGCCACGGGCATTCTGACACGCGAGCGCATCTTCACGTCGTTGCGACGGGTTCTGCAGCTCAAAAAGGGCTGCACGTCGTGGGCGAAGGCGCTGCATCCTCCCGGCATCGGGCTGCTGGCCAAGATCCATCCATCACATCTGGCACTCTCGCGCACGGCATACGACGACTCGATCACGGTGATGCGCGACCGCGACCGGCTGCTGCCACTGTCCCGGTCAATGCACCCACGGGAAGAGCTGCTGCTGTTGACGCCGCTGGTGAAGCCGCTGCCAGCATCAGCCTCGACCAAGACGCTCGAGACCGGGCTAAGCGTGGGCTCCGGTCCGGGCTCGGGTTCAGGCTCCGGTTTGGCGACACAACGCGACCGCAGCGCGATCATGAGCGGCGAGGGCGTGTTCCGCGGGCTCGGCCGATCGCTGGCGCGCGCACGACACAGCAAGCTGCTGCATACGTCCTACACAGCCAACGGAGTGCGACCGGTGCACGAGAACCTGATCCACCGGGCATCGACAATCATCATCGTGACAGCAGATGCGAACCGCAACCTGTACCAGGCCGGCTTCACCAAGCACGTGGCGATGATGTGCTCGATGCTACGGGCCAACGGGCAGAACAAGTCGCTGTGTGTCGTGGCCGTCAGCTCGCCGTACGACTTTGCCATGGACAAGACGATCGGCACGTATGTGTGCACCTTTGACTTTACCGAGACGGCAATGAACGCGCTGGTGCGCACGCTCTTTGGTGTCTTCACGCCGGGTGGCACGCTGCCGGGAACGCTGCGCAAGAGCAAGAAGGCGCTCAAGTCGCGGCGCAACTGGCTGGTCGAAGCATACAACCGCGACCGCGACGGCCACGGGCTCGACGAGCTGCTGCAGGCTGTTGCGCGTGCCAGTGGACCGGGATTGCAGCAGCACCTGCGCCACGCCACGGCTGCCTCGTTCGAGCTGCACCGGCCGGACGTCGACGAGGCCCATCTGGTCGTGCGCAACAGCAGCACTCAGGCGCTCTATGGCTTCTGCGCGACGTACTCGGTCGGGGGCACCGGCATGCTCGGCGGCCTTTTTGTCGACCCGACAAAACGCAACGTCTCCGTCGGCCGGTCCCTGCATCGGGGCGCCCTGCGGCTGCTGAGCCAAAAGGCCGGCATCACCAAGATGCAGCTCGGTGCCTGCTTCCCCGGCGTCTTTCCCGGCATTCCCGTCTTTGACGACAGCGGCGGCAGCACGTCTGGCAGCACTGGCGGTACACCCAACACGCCCAATACGGCCAATACAACGGGCAGCAGCAGCGCCAGTCTGCGTGCATGGTTTGCCCGCGGCGGCTGGGACGTGTCGTTTCCACGGCGACTGACGAACCTGGCCATCCACGATCTCGCGCGCTGGAGTCCGCCCGAAGGGCTGACGCGGCATCTCGGCAGTGCTGGCATCAGCTTCGACCTGATCCAGGGCCCCGACATGGCCGACGGTGTGCTGGACCACGTGGCCGCGCTGGCCGGACCCGAAGTCGTCGAGCTGTATCGCTTTGTGCTGCTGCAGGCCGGAAAGACGTGTGCAGTTGTGCGGGCAAAGATCAACGGGGGCAACGAAGGCGTGGGAGACGGTGCAGGAAACAGCAGCAGCAACAGCAGCGGCAACAGCGAAACCCTGTTGGGCACGGTGATCGTCTGCGCTCCAGACAGTCAGCTGTCGACGTTTCTGCCAGTGCTGCAGACGTTTCGGTCAGATATGCACGGCAACATGGCGACGGCAGGCGATGACGGAGGAGCTGCCAACATGAACAGCGCAATGGGCGACGAGCACGCGGCGACGGGCGGCATCGTGGCGCCGGTGGTGGTGCCGGGACTGGCGCACTCGACCACGGCACTGCAGGGTCTGGTCATGATGGGCGTGCGGCAGAACAAGTCACATCGGGCACTGCGCAGCGTGCTGACGCGGGTGGCCGATGAGGCGTATGAGGGTCTGCTGGTGATGCAGTTTGAGGTGCTGCAGTCGTTTGAGGAGATTACCAACGCGCCAGACAATGTGAGTGCCTTGTCGAGGGAGATTTGTGCCGTCGGCCACGACTAACACTCGCAGTGGGCGGACGTGAATGCTGTCTGATGCATCACATGATTTCACGATGTTTGGATGCGATCACTGGAAGGATACCTGGTCGGGAGTGTGGAGTTTTTGGTTTTTGGTTTTTGGGTTTCGGTTCTTGGCTGTCTTGGATTTGTCTCGTTTTCCGCAGTGTCGTATGTAAGGCATACCTTGTTTGCTTTACTTTCCAGTACTATCTTCCATTCTTCCTACTGTCCTTTAGACTAGCAATGCAATGCTATACGTACAGAAGGGGAGAGATGGAAATGAAAGCAGCTGTTGAGATAAGATGCCGCGAACGGAAGGCGCAGACGTAGCGACCGCTTCCTCACTAAAAGGGTCAGCCCCACTGTTCTTCCTGTCCGGTGGACCAACCAGGAGGCAGAGCGGACGAGGCGCTATCTCACTGCTCTCTCTCCTCTCTTTCCTCTCTCAACTGTCTCCGGTCTCCTCCTCGGACACATCGACAAGTATCGCAGCGCGTCCGCAGGCCAACAGAGTGCCACCGCCCACGTCCACGGCCGAAGACGTTTTTTCCGTATACGAGCCGGCCGCCCAGAGGGAAAGGCAGCACGAAGGCGCACGACAGAGCTTTCGTCCGGCGTCTTTTCCTTCCGCTCTTCGACCACACGGCTGCTTTGCCACGGAGGATTCCCTTGCGTCAGACACTTGTGCAATCGATCGTGCAGTCGATCGTGCAGTCGATCATCCGATAAACGGCCGCCGTGTCGTTGACGACCCCGTGCCATAGACGACCTCCGTGGCTCTCGCCATGCGACAATGGCCGCTTACAATCCCATGTCGGCGCTCTCGGCGACAGCGGGCACCAGCGCCGACAGCGCCGATGGCCTGGGACTCGGCGTCAACGTGAGCCATGCAGGTGGCGCGGGCAGCCTAAGCCTGGAAGGATTCGATCGCGACATTGGCTTTGATGACGTGCTGCTGTATGTCGATCGGACCTGCCCTTTTCTCTCTTCTCTCTTCTCTCCCTACAAAACACCACTCTGACAAGTCAGCGAAAACGTCGGACTGGCACCGCTGCCCTTTACGCCGACGTACGACTTTGAGACGTTTTCCAACACGTTTGAGGACCCGTTCCATTACTCGGCCGGTCCGGCTGGACGGCCCTACGAGCTCGCCCAGCTCGACACTGACGGCGGTTTTCACGAGTCCATCTCGCCGCAAGATGAGGGCCTCGACAACAAGCTGCTCGGCTTCTCGGATCCGATCGTCAAGGCCGCCGTCCTCGACGACGCCGGCCAGTTCGCCGATCCCGCCATGACGGCTGAGCTGTTTGGCATGTTCTTCCTGGCCGAGGACGTCTACGCGGCGGAGAACACCGGTCGGCCGCTCGAGCTGACCTGCTACCGCCGCAATCTCTGGTGGTGCTCCGGCCAGATCACGCTGCCACGCCAGATCACCCACGCCGTCACCGCCGATCAGGGCCGCCACCTGGCCGTGCTCGAGCTGGCTGTCTCCATCACTGCCATCGAGAGCATCGAGGGCAAGCCGACCGAGATCATCTGCATCCCCTGGAAAAGCACCACCGCCACCGGGACGGCCACCACCGCTACCGCTTCCGCTGTCGCTACCGCCCAACACGAAGACACCAAGGCGGCCGGCTCGCCGCCCAACCTGACCATCGACCTCGCCAACGGCCAGGAGCTCGAGAACGGGCGCGTGTCGGTGCCCATCTCGTGGAAGCGCCTACAGTTCAAGCATGCTACCGCCAACAACGGCCGCCGCAAGGGCCAGCAGCAGCACTACGTCGTGCAGATCAACCTGCTGGCACGGGTCAAGCCCGAAAGTGCTGCTGGAAGCAGCAGCAGCAGCAGCAGCAGCAGCAGCAGTAGTAACGGCAGCAACAAGAGTGGCGCGAAAACTGCCGCTGCCTCTTCTGGCAACGATGGCCAAGATGGCTGGCTGAAGATTGCCGAGATCCAATCTGGCCCGGTCATCGTGCGAGGTCGAAGCCCACGGAACTTTGTCAGCCGTCGCGATGTGCCTTTGACAGGCAGCGCTGGCATCGGTGGGACCGCCGTCGCGGACAAGAAGCAGCAGCAGCAGCAAAGCTTCCAGCGATACAGCGCACTCAGCAGCGTGCAGCCGGGTGACTGGGCTCACGGCTTTGCCCAGCAGAGCCCCCATCCGGCCAAGAAGATGAGCCTGTCGCCCAGTCTGCCGCGACCGCCGGTGCCTTCATGGGACACGCCGTCCCGGATGCCGTCCAAGATGCTGCCACAACAACAGCCGCAGCAGCATCAACAACAACAACAACAACAACAACAACAACAACAACAACACCAGCAACATCAACACCACCAAATCCAGCACAAGCAGCTGCAACATATGCAGCCACACCAGCTGCAACATATGCAGCCACACCAGCTGCAGCAACATCCACCCCTCTACCAACAGTCACAACCACCACCACCGAAGAAGAGAGCAAACAGCACGGCTCTCCCGCTCAGCCTCTCACTGTCGGAAGATGAGCGCAGTCCCAACCGCCTGAGCACCGATCCGCTGCCCAACAGCCCGCCGTTCCCCCATCTGGGTGGCGCCGGCAACATGTCGGCCGGCAGCGCCCTGCCCGGAAAGTCATCAGCGGCCGGTGCCAAGACGGCCGGCAGCAACAACGGCAACAACAGCAGCAGAAGCAGCAGCATGGCCAACAACACCGTTGCGGCATCGGGCGAGAACCCGTTTGAGGACGACGACCTGCTGTACGAGTACTTCCCGCTGAGTCTTGATGATTGGTAAGCATGAGTATCTCTGCGCACAATGACAACAGGACAACAGAACTGACAGACACTAGGATGCCGCCCGTCGACGCCGTCTATCGGCCGCACGTTGTGCACCACACAGTTGTGCCGCCCGAGGTCAAGGCACAGCAGGTGCGCAACAAGACGAAACGGTATTTTGCCGCCGAGTAGGAGCACCAGCGCTGTCTGGGAAGGAAACGTATCCTTCCCACCTGGCTTTGCTCTGCTTTGCTCTGCTTTGCTCTGCTTTGGTAGACGGAACCGCCATGGAATGAATGAACGAGTTTTGGGGTCCTGTTGTTAGGGCGTTTTTGCCTTTTCTTTCTCTTTATTCTTGCTTTCTTTTACTTGGTTACTCTCTACTTCAGCTCTGTCTTCCACTCTTTATGTTTTGCCGCAGCTGGGCGTTTAGAGTGACCAAGACACATTTTACGACTTTGAAATGAGGTTGTGCATATATCCCTGTCAATATCAGTTGGCATTTAGCAGGTTTTACAAAAATATGACACATGATACGACATATGCTTAACTTTAGGCTGAAATCGGTTTCCGTTATTTCTCCAGACATTTTTTCAGCATCTCTTTTTTGCCGCGCCCACAATGCAACGGAAACAGAAACGACACACATCCAAAGAGTCTATCCACAGCGGCAAATGCAATTAAACAGGTATAGGTGAATGTAGAAGACAGTCAAGATTGGGCCATGCTGTCATTTCAAGCCTTTAGGCAAGCTAGAGACACTGCTGCACCCAACAACGAACTCTCCTTGGCCGGCACCATCTCAATCACACCCGCCGGTTCACCAGCTTTGGCATCACCGAGAAGAAGCTCGTTCAAAATACCCTGGCACTGCTCTAGGTATCGCGGGTATCGTTCGAGCACAGATCCGTTGAACGCCACCGCAGTGCGCTCGTGCATGATGGAGAGTTCCGCCTTGGCTGCATCTGCATGCCGTCGTGCCAGCATCCCTTCACTAGAATCTGCTAGTCCGTGTTGAAGCTCGCCTTCCGTTTCGATTTTGAGCAACCACATTGCATATACAGCCGCGGCAACGATTGCGGCCGATCGCTGTGAAACCAGCGAAGCAAGCGCCCGCACAGTAGCAATATCAGCCTTCGTCGGTGCCGAACCGTCAATGCAAGGATGGCGGCTATGGAAGATGGCTGTGGCTTCTTCCAGAGAAGGAGAGCTATCGCTGTTAGGAAATTAGAAAATCGTCGTTGAAATGGTACACGCCACCACCAAATGCAATGTACCTTTCGATAATCGACAAAGTCTCAGTATCAAGTGAATATGGCTTCAGCAAAGACGGCGGAAGGATGCCTCTGAAAAGGCCAGTTGTGGTAGTTGCCTCGATCAGTGCAAACCTGCAAATCTCGCCCAGGTAGTATCCAGATACCATCTGTTCGAGTGGCTGAAAGTCGGGCCTCAAGTGATCAGCCTTGAGCAACATGTCCCAGCGCATAGTCGGCAGAAGGCCGCAGCCAAACATGCTCAACTCCGTGTTGACTATCACATGACTAGCCGAATCGAACCAGGCCTCAGGGCGGCTCCCAAACTTTGGCCGGCCTATCATGGAAACTGGAAGATGCACAGCCATGTTGACACCGGTGCCAAGGATCAGGCTGAAACGGGTAGATGTCCGCACATACGCCTCCGAAAGAAGTGCCGCTGCCGAGTCGTTCACGATGGCAGCCAGCTCCACACAAAGCCCATATGAAGTGCAAGCCGTTTGTATTATATCACCCAAGTCCTGCCCCTCTAGTGAGTCGGCTGCATGGAAGCCTTTGCCCATACCTTGGAGCAGGCCACCGCGGAGGGAAGTTTGCCTAAAACGGTCAGCTGGCAGAACAGGCTGGTGAATGGTCCAGGAACAGAGGCTAGGCAGTCTTGACGCACTCAATAGGGAAGCTCCAGGCAAGGCCCATGGGCAAGGCCTCATCTGCAGCGTTTTTGACGCCTCCAACTTTGCTCACTGTCTCGGCGATATGGAAAGCCACCCAGTCGAAGAACTGCATGCCCTCAAGCCTCTTGACGTCCGGGGTGATTTTAACCGTCTGAATGCAAAGAATGTTCGACTCGGGCTCTTCTAGCTCTTTCCGATTCTGACCATGAAGTTCGATGAGTGCCACCCGGAGCGTTGATCCACCTACATCCAGACATAGGTAGCGGCCAAACTCTTGGCCATTGGGCAGTTGGTGGTTATACGACGGAAGCATGCATGCTGGGCTTGCAAATAATCGTTCACGGTACTGGTCCTTGAGCTGCCGGGAAAAGAGGCCCAAGCGGGCACTTTCAACTGGGCGAAGCAGTAGTTCCTCAGCCTCACTCAAGAAATCCGCTACTGGTCGTGTTGTATTTATCTGTTGTGAGATTGGAATAGTGGTTGCAGCCGATGACGGCGTCGAAGACGGGGATGACGATAGTGGCGTTGAGAGCGGCGTCGATGCAGATGGAGAAAGTGATGCAGATGGCGATTCTACTTCTGTCGGTGCTGTGTCCTCCGGAGCCTGGATCGCCGGCGTCTCTTCTGTCCGTCTGAGCAACAGGACCTTGAGAAAGGACTTGCCCCGGACCAGAGACCGGATGGCCGCAAATAAGGTGCCTCGTAAACTCGTCATGGCAGAAACGAGCGGCTGCGCGAGCAACGAGAACGACGAGAGGTAGCCAAAGGAGAGGGGAAGTAGACGATCAGATCGGTCATGACATTTAAGTGAGTTGAGAAGACAGGGGAGAGAGGCAGGACGAGAGCAAGAGGGAAGCAGGGGAGGGCGGACAACGTGCGCTCTCTCAATACAGAAACTGCAAAGTGCCAGAATCAAAGAAGGGCGAGTAACGGGATCAATGCGGTGTTGAAACAAGTGAAGGTATCAACACGAGGGACCGTTGTTTGTGGTATGTCGCAGAAGGAGAGAAACGGGTGCCTGTAGCAATGGTATTAGTCGATCTGGTCTTGCCGAGTCCAGTTTTAATAGACGTGGCCGCGCTTCGTACTTTTCAGTGGAGGCAATGGTTGTATTGCCGTTCATCACTCGTTGCCTCGTCAGCAGTGATGTGCATCTGTGGTGTGGCTGTGTGGACTCGAGCAAGCAGAGACACGAGCGCAGTGCTGGGGTCGGGTTGAGCGTAGGGCCGCACAGCAGAAAGAGTTGCAAGGGCAGCTGAGAGACAGAGACACGGAGGGGACACGGAAACAGGACTGGGGCGAGAACCGTATTTGCGTGGTGTCGCGTGTGCCGGTGTAAGATACGTCGCACTGTCGTATGTGATAGCGAAAGGAGGGAACCGAAGGACAGTTCAAGAGAGGGGGTGTACTCCGTATACTCGCAGCGTTTAGAAGCTTATTTGATCTCTAAGGCTGGGCATGACCGAGGAGATGTGGGGTGCTGTTGGCAGGCTTGGCTTCGTGACCGTTCGTTCCTTGTTTATGAGTCCTGGTGGATTCTTAGTTCGATTTCGTGCAGGTTTGGTTGAGACGTGGCCGATAACGAGAGAGCCGAAGGATGATGCAAACGGAGTGGACAAATGAGGCAAACGGAAATGAGGAAAGACACAATGAAGATGTGAGCAGAGGCGGCCAGCTGTGTAACTAACAAGAGTAAGTGGGCCGTTGATTAGGAGAATAGCCAGGCTGATTCGCGGAAGGATGAATGTTGCAAATAACGGGACGAGTTCAAGATGCCAATCAGGACGCGGCACGAGCAAGAAGCTTGCACAATAGGAAGGCGCCAGGGAGCACAGCTTGCTGCGCTGGGAGGATCAAAAGCTGGTGGCTGGCTGGATCCTCCGACCAGGCATTTCTACCTGCAAGAGGAAGGCACTACGTAGGAGCAGGAAAGACAATCAAGGGCCAGACAAGCGCGACAGCAGCAGCCATGGCAGCGACGACGCTCACGGCGTGTTCCGCTTGGCTATAAGTAGCAACGATGCCTTGCCAGCTGTTGCGACGTAGGAGACCAGGTAAAGAGGGAGCCGGACTGTCACGCTCCGCGAGTCTGTAACGTTGCCTCTAAAGCTCCAAAGGCCCACACTCACGTGGTGTGGTTGGTGTGGCTGGAGGCGACGCCACGGATGCTGAGTCATCATAACTCGTTACATAGCCCCGCCATATCTGATAGGCCCGCATTCGCAATGAAGCTGATTGACGTCTGCCTTGTCTGCACTTCCTACACGACAAAATGGCAGGTGTGCGCCCACATATCGGAAAGATCGGCAGAGAATGTCCCGTCCGGCCTCTTATTTTACCTCCTTCCCCTCCCTTCTTCACATAATAATCTCGTTCCGTTTTCAGCCCGTAGTGCTTGCTCTCCAAAACGGAGGGACGGTTCAAAAATTACGCACAGTGCTTAATCTACGGCTATGCACTGTCTCCATGTGATGTCCAAACACAACCTGATTGGTGACTGATGGCGTGGCCTCCCGTCTCTGGTTCCTTGCCCTGTTCTGGAATTATGCGCGCAAGCACACGTTCCAATGTCATTATCTAGACAGTCTCGGAACGTTGAGAGGGTTTTTCCTCTTTTTCATGGACGGTCAACCGTCGCTCCGGTGGGCTGTCGGGTTTTCCGGCGAGTTCCACTAGGACGGTCGCATTCAAAGAATGCAGCGGGATATGTAAGTGGCCAGTGGTAGGTCGTCAAGCGAGCATGGCTTGCTCTAGTTCCTTCTTTGACAGGGAACCAAGCATTGATAGGTGATGCCGTCGTCCGATACCTCTAAGCGGCACCAGACCTCGGAAGGCCAGGCGCTATTTGCCACAGGCCACCCGCGACTACGGAGTACTTACATCATGTCCGGCCCTTCCAGGAAGGTGCCTCATTCTAGTTCATTCCTCTGCCGTTTCTTATTTATGCTTCCAAAATCAGGCCTTCAAACTTCCGCCCTCTTATCGAAGAAACCGCCGATATCCTACAATCCTCAAGACTGATCCTTTTCCCTGAAGCTCCTCAGTCGAGTTTGCCACCAACTGAGCCGCAACTGCTGTGTCGATTACTCACATTCTCTGTTCTTTTTCCATATACCTTTTTCCATTCTTCCCCTCTCATAACCCCTCCCATATCTTCCCCCACTCAACATCATCATCATGCGTCTCATCGTTCGTGACGACGAGGATGCTGCGTGCTCCTTCATCGCCGACTACATTACCGACCGCATCAGCACCTTCCGGCCCACGGCCGAGCGGCCGTTTGTGCTAGGATTGCCTACGGGCAGCTCCCCGCTTGGCGTCTACCGTCGCCTCGTAGACGCCTTCCGGGCCGGTCGTGTCTCCTTTGCCAATGTCGTTACCTTCAACATGGACGAGTACGTCGGTCTCCCGCGTGACCACCCGGAGAGCTACCACACGTTTATGTGGACAAACTTCTTCAGCCACGTGGATGTCCGGCCGGAGAACGTGCACCTGCTCGACGGCAATGCCCCCGATCTGGAGTTCGAGTGCCAGCAGTACGAGGAGAGGATCCGTGCCGCCGGCGGCATCGACCTCTTTCTCGCCGGCATCGGTGAGGACGGCCACATCGCCTTCAACGAGCCGGGCAGCTCGCTCGCCAGCCGCACGCGGGTCAAGACGCTGGCCTACGACACCATCCGGGTCAACAGCCGCTTCTTCGGCGGCAACATCGACGCCGTCCCGCGCTGTGCGCTGACCGTCGGCGTGCAGACCGTTCTGGACGCCCGCGAGGTCGTTGCCGTCGTTCTGGGCCCACGCAAGGCCCTGGCGCTGCAGAAGTGCATCGAAGAGGGCGTGAACCATATGTGGACGCTCTCCAGCCTGCAGCTGCACCCTCACCCCATGGTCGTGTGCGACGAGGACGCCACTCTCGAGCTGCGCGTCAAGACAGTCAAGTACTTCAAGAGCATCGAGCAGGTCGCCCGCGGTCAGGGCTTCCACCAGGTCCTGCCCACACGTCTTCGTCACCCAACCGGCACGATCCCTTCTGCTTCCACCTCTGCTCGTACTCCGGCTTCAGCTTCAGTACCTACCCCCTTGGTCATCCCATCGCCAGTCAGGCCGCTTGTCGTTACTGTCGACGTCCCTGTCACACCGGATGCATCGCCCAAGACCTACTCTGTCCCCGGTCTTGATCCTGCCTCCAACGACGAGCTCGACCTCGTACCCGACCGCATGGGCGACCGCATCCCCGTGACCGTGGAAACAGCACCACAGCCGGGCCTCAGCGTGATGCCGGTGTACCGGCAGCGCTTGACGCCGAGTCCCGAGCAGCAGCAGCAACACCAGAATATTGCGTCTGTTGGTGCTTAGATCGATTGATTATTGTGACCCACGCATCAAGCTTTCAGTCACTCCATCTTCAAGGACTGCTTTACTGTACCTGAAAAGAGGCCCCGCACAGACTGACTGATATGCGAGCGGGTCGTCATATTTTGCCTTGATTTTATGGGTTTATTTTTAGCGTTGGGTTTTGGGAAAGAATGGGTGCATCGCCAAATTGAGACAAACACCTTAAGAACAGCTTCTGTACGGAGTAGACAGAAAAAAAAACGATAAAGTAATATTCCTGAATGTGACCTCCAGTATTGTGGGCTTCAGTCACCAATAGAAGGTGGCTCTATGTACAAATCCCACGTGGAGAGCAGGTAAGCGCAGCAACGCCTGAGACCAAGCTGTAACAGGAGTTCTATTCGCCGGATTCGGACGAATGCATGCGAAGGACTTTATTTGGCCACAAAAAAGCTGTCTACAGCACGGCTCGAACACGCTACATTATGGCCACTGACACGACCCTCTTTACAACTGCACCACGGAAGCTGTGCGAGGCCGAACAGGTTGTTGAAGAACATCGACCCTCGATGTGCGCTGGGCCGGAAAGGAAAGCTATTGTCGACACTTAGAAAAGCCATTGCAATTGATGAGGGCAGGGGACAGATCATGCAAATTCTCAAAAAAAGCAAAAGCGAAGCCCCCAGAGGACTTTAACTAATAGGGTGAAGGAGTCAATTATTGAGCTATCTCATAAAGGCTGCTCCCATATTTCGTCCCATTTGCTCCTTTTGTAAACATGGAAGTTTGTCCGGAGTATCTTACATACTATGTATCTGGCTATATGTCAAAATCATAATTCCCTACTTCTGTAGAACAAGCACACTACACAATGTAGCGGTATACTTTTTCCATCAAAGACAGTATTCGGCTGGCCATATAGTTCCTCTCAACAACCTCCTACTCGCCATCCCCAGCCTTATACCGCCACTCAGCGTACCTGTGAAGCAGGTAGTCCTTAGTCCGCAAGCTGTGCCAGATTCCTAGAATACCGCCAAGCGGCCAGATGAACTTAAGCTTCTCGCGCCACGGAATGGACGAGAAATCACAGCCGTCATCATCCTTGGCGCGCACCTTGTCGAAGACGGAGGGCAGGGCCTCGGCGGCACGGTAGCGAGTGCGCAGCACGTCGTACCAAGCGCGGCCACCGTAGAGATTCCAAAAATCATCCTCAGCAAAGTACGTGCTGGCATATAGCCACTTGCGGCCACCAAGGGCTGTCAACTTGTCTTCCAGAGCCCTGTTGCGAGCGCGAAACAAGCTGCGTGCCAGCGGGCCAGGACCCCAGAGGCCGATGTTAAGCATGTGGGTGTCTGCAATATCGGTAGACTTTGGGAGATTGGCATGGGTCCCCGCTCCGTATTCTGCTTCTCGTTCATCTGCAGAGCTCACCATCATGGCCGGGTGAAAGGTCGGACCAGGTCGCCGCCGCAGCGGACATAGCCACAGCGGCCAGATGCCAAAGGTGGCGGCAGTAAAGCCAACCAGGTCGGCAGCTCGGTCAAAGGGCACGGCCATATCCTGCAAGACAAATGCATGGGCACCGCTGCCCGCGTGCATGGCGCGGTACATCATGCGAGTGTGCAGGATATCGTCGAACAGCCAGCGTGTCAGGCGGTTGAAGGGAACCATGAAGAAGTAGAGGAACGACATTCGGCCGACCCAGAAGCCGCCACGGTCATAGCGGAAGAGGTATTCGGCCAAGGGGATGTAGTCGACGGCTGTGGCAGTGTTCTGCGCTTGATCTGTTCCTCTCGAGGCCGTTTTTTTGTATGCATGTAAGTAGAACCACGGGTCCCAGGGATCGCTGAACGTCTGCGGCTGCACGTTGGCCGGCTTGTCGTCTGTGAGCACGCCCCTCATGATAGCACCGTGGGTTGGACTGTACAAGATTCCGTCGACGAAGTCGGGAGGGTCGCTATCGTCCGCCGAAAGGCCCCTCTGCACGGCTTTGCGCACAGTAGCCACGGCCTCTGCCACACTTGATGTTCGTATATATGTGGTGCGCACCCATTTTCGGGCCTGAACGAGCCGAATCTCTAATAGGGTCACGGTGCCAAGGCTTCCCACGGCGCCAGCCGCAGCATGGAACAGATCGTGGTGCATGGTAGATGGCGAGGTCCCATCGACCGCATCCCCGCCATCTGCGGCTACCACGACAGCACCGTCGGCCAGTACCATTTCTACGCGAGAAACGGTCTCGTCAAAGAAGCCATGTCGGAAAGACGAGCTTTCTCCTCCAGTGCCAGCAAATCCGCCACCGGCGGTGATTCCGGGAAATTCCATGACAACCGGCGGCACCAGCGTGCCGCCGCTGGCACGCTGGATGGCGGCCACGAGCCGGTCCATAGGAACATTGGGCTCGACGAGGGCACAGCGACGGGTGGTATCAATTCTCAGGATGCGGTCGAGACCGGAGATGTTGAGCACGGCTAGTGGAGGCCCCTGGGTGGCATCGCGAGGCCGTGTGGTGTTGGTGGAGCCGTGGAAGACTCGGTAAGGCAGACCTCGATCGAAGAGCTCCTTGGCACTAGCGGAAACATATGCGACCATCTCGTGATGCAGTAGAATGGCGGCGTTTGTCTCGTCGTCGTCGTCATCGTAAGCCCATGTCGATGTGCTTGACCGTGTTGCGGGTAGATCGATGGAGTTCCTGACGAGTCTGATGGTACGCTGGTCCAGCTCACAGTCTGCTGATGCGAGGTCGAAAGAGCTGCTCATGATGTCTTTAGATAGGTGACTGGTGTGGTAGACTGTTTTAAAAAACGGTTGATTCTGCTATCTGCCTCCGACTTGCACTTTTATCGTCGTATTGGTCGGGTTGACTTTGAACTTTAAATACGCAGCGCCTCTCTCATGCGAATGGTCGCTTTCAAAGCCTCAATAAGTGGCGTGTGCAGTTGGGCAGCTTTGGGTGAGTCTAGACTGCGTGGAAGCATCTTGGCATGGGGAAAAGGGAGGCAGACAATGGTAACGCTAATTTCAGGATATTTGCATCTGGCTACAGATGTGCCTTTTAAGGAAAGAGCGACCGTCAGATGACTGTCCAGACATGAGTACAAAAGGCAACAGCGAAATCGGATATGAAGTTGCGTGTGAGTCTTGCTGACTAACTGAGGAACATCATAGTGGGAAATCAAACGAAGCCAAAGTTGACTTACGACCAAGCCATTCAAAGGCCATGGCTTCCAAACTCACAAACTACAAACCCAAAAGACACAAAACTGTTGCAAGCCATCTCTGCCCGGTAAGAGGCATGAGGTGAATCTGGTGCTCAGGGTAGTGAATGGGATGGTATAACTACCTCTAGACAAATTCGTTGACGAACGCAGTTGAACATACTCTGAAATGATACACCAGTCTGATGTTTTGTCCTTGAATGGCAGCCTGTCGTAAACTCTTGGGATACCCCGGATTGTCCAAGCAGCAATTCATACATGCGGCCCGAGTTTAGGCATCCCCCTTATCTTGCCTCTGGTACACGATGGACTGCTACGCCGATTTTTGAAAGTAAAAAGAGAACTGGTTATCTGAAGGGATGCTATGCGCCGGAGAGCCTGCATAAATTGAATTACATAATCAAGTGGAAGGCTGTGGAAAAGCCTGATAATGATGAAAGTGAAGATGCGTGTGAAAAAAAAGCAAGTCGCCCATATCGTAAAATTACACAGATTTTCCGTTCTGTTTTCCATTATCCACTCGTAAGCAACTCATGCAGTGGCTGTACCCCGACAGTCTACGAGCTGCTGCTGGCCGAGTGCACGCTGCTGGCGGTACCGGCGGCCGTGCCATTGGTGGTGCCGTTGGTGGTGGCAGCAGAATTGCCGTTCGTGCCGGTTGTCGACTTCTTCATCATGGCACGCTGCCACTCGGGGATGGAGGCCCTGCCGGCAGCGCCACTGAGCGGGGATTTCGACTGCGGTGGCGTCGTTGTGGGGGATGTCGGGACGGGAAGACCACTGCTGGCCGGCGTGGTAAGGTCAGAGGCCATGTAGTTGCCCATGAAGCCGGATGCGGGTGCGGGAACGGAAACAGGTGTAGGCGTGGACATGGCGGCATCAGTGTCGGGCTTGGCTCCGGCCGTGTACGTGCTGGTGACGGTGCTGAAGCCGGGACCGGCGCCGATGATGGCGGCCGATGGTGCCGGCGTCGGGGTCGGCGCGGCTGTGGCCAGGCGCTGGCCGACAAGCGTCTTGAGGCCCTTGAGCTCGGTGTTGACGTCGCGCAGCCGATTGTCGGTGACGTCGCGCTGAGCCTCGAGCGCTTTAGGCAGCGCGTCCTTGAGGTTGCGGACATCGTCGCGCAGCCGCTCGGCGTCATCCTCGCGCCGCTTGCCGGCTGCCTTGAGGTCGCTCAGCGCCGTCTCCAGCATCGTAAGGCCTTCATCGATGCGGCTTGTGCGCTCCTGCTCGGCCGCTTTGAGCGCCTCCGTGTCCTTGGCCAGCTGGTCTACCAGCGCAAACGCCCGCTCAAACTGCGCGTTCACCTCCTGCTTGTCCTGCTCGAGCCGGTCTGGCGTTGGGGGTGCCACCAGCGGGTAGACGTATCTCTGTGATTCGCGCGCGTCAGCCGTGTCCCAGCAACGGACCCTTGTCTTCCTGACCGCCAATCCAAACACCCACCTTGGTCAAGGAGTACAGGCCGTAGCCTACACCGCTCACGACGGTGGCCATGATAAACCAGTCGCGCCAGTCGCGGCGCGGAGCCTCGTGCGGTGGCGGCTGCCATCCATAGGGCGGATATGGTTGTTGTCCGTACGGGCTGCCGTAGTATGGCGGCGGTGCCACGGGGGAGTGTTGAGGAGCCACGGACTGTTGTTGCGGTGCAACCGCATACGAAGGCGCGGCGCCGTCGAGACCGGCGCGTGAGAGAGCTGCGCCAATCTCTTCGGGTGTCAAGTTCTTCGCTTTGAGGAAGGCCACGCGGCTGTCGGGCGGAGACGAAGCCACGTTCGGGTCTTGGAGGACTGTTCACATGCGGTCAGTTTGTTGCCAATTGTTGCAGGGAGCTGTTGCTGTTGTTGTCGGACGTCAACGTACATTTTGCCTATTGAAACGGTTAGCAACCGCGACGCAGTGGTTATGCCCCTAGAACCCTGGCAGGCGTCTCTTGGATGGAAACTTACCGCCGAAGCGACGAGATCCTCGCGGATCGCCATCGTTGCCAAATAGTACGCGCTCCTTATTCTGCTGTTGGCATCGACCAAAGCTTCACAAAATGGATGGCAGGCGCGCGTGGCTGTTTCAGGACGATAAAAAGACGCACAGCTGAGCCGATCACTCCTGGTAGATGGCTTGCTTGGAAGAGTGTCTGGTACAGAGGCGATAAGTGATGAATTCAGGTGGTCGTAATGGACCGAGGCCAACCCCAGGAATTGTACGCCGTATTTAGGATCACAGTCGCCTAGTCACGTGTCGTACGCAGCGTCCCTCGGCAAATGCTGATCGATGCTGTGTAATAACATGCACGTGACAGGAGCACGCGCTAGACCCTGTTTGTAGCCACCCCTCAGCTGATTATGCCCCACCATGCGCCATGTTTACATTCTCGTCCGGGCAACCATTTTTCTTTTTTGGACTTTGGGAGGGGGCTGTCTGTCGCAACTCTGCCACGTCTCTTCGCGATTGCGGTGACCTCTTTGTTTGTGCTTTCAGCCTCAGATCTGCGCCTCAATATCCCTACCACATACCGCTCTCTGCAACGCTGGAATATCGTCACGCCGACATAGCATAGAGCAGAATACGTAAGAATGGCCCAGGATACTGGCCACTGGAGCGTGAGGCGCACTCGAGAGGTGCGACTACGCAGGGTTCCTTCCGCCCCTCTCGTGCCTTTTGCTGACCAGATCGTCGTGCACGCAGACCCTCGGTGGCCTCACCCTGAACTCGGCCATCCCCCAGCCGCCGTCCGCAATGAAGCGGTCAAACTCTTCCGTCGGCCAGGGCGGCGCTCCCTTCTCGGCCAACCATGCGCGATCAGTCTCGGGATCACGGCACTCTCTTGCGCCCACGAGGCCGAGCCAGCCGCTGTTCCAGCGCTCTTCGACCGGCGCCAATCTAGTCGACCTGGGCCTCACATCGGCCAAGCGCTCGTCCATCCGCCCGTTCACACCAGGTGTGCCCGGACGGGCATCGATTGCAAACGACCGGCGAAGCAGCGTCTACCAGGGCGGACGGCAGTCGATTATGGGCGGCGGGATGGGTGGCGGGATGGGTGGCGGGATGGGCGGCATCACAGCGATGGGCGGCAGCCACCAGAGCTTCTTCTCCCAAGCACCAGCACCAGCAGGAGCAGTGCGCGATCCACGACCTCTCCGGGACCGCTCCTACTTGGCGCGGATTGGCCAGGAGCTGATAGAGTACATGACGCAGCACAACTTTGAGCTCGAGATGAGCCATACACTCTCACAGAACGTGCTCAAGTCGCCCACACAAAAGGACTTTGTCTACATGTTTCAGTGGCTATATCGACGCATCGATCCCAATTACAAATTCCATAAAAGCATTGATCAGGAGGTGCCCGTCCTGATGAAACAGCTCCGCTACCCGTACGAGAAGGGCATCACCAAGAGCCAGATTGCCGCCGTTGGCGGCCAGAACTGGGGAACGTTCCTCGGGATGCTGCACTGGATGATGCAGCTGGCCGTGATGCTGGAGCGATACTCGGTCAATCGCTACGACGATGCGTGCGCAGAGGTCGGTGTTGATGTGGTGGCCGATCACATCACCTTCGACTTCTTGGCACATGCATACCAGGACTGGCTGGTCATGGATGTCGACGAGGACGCAGCAGACGACGCGGACCAGCTGGCCAAGATGATGGCGCCACACATCGAATCGATGACCAGGGCGTTGGACCAGGCCTACGCGAAGAATGAGGAGGAGCTGGCCATTCTGGAAGCAGAGAATGCCAAGCTGCTCAAGGACATCGAAGAGCTGGAAAAGTCGACGCCCGATTTGGCCGTGCTAGACGACCACTTCAAGATCATGGAGGAGGACAAAGTGAAGTTTGAAGAGTACAACGAGCTCGCACTGCAGCGCTGCGAAAAGTACGAGAAGCGCATCCCGCTGCTGCAAGAAGAGCTGGACAAGCTAAACGAGGAGGTCAAGGAGGCCGAGAACGAGCAGCGCAGCCTGCGTCAGGCCGTGGATGACCAGGGCATCAGCATGGCGGATATCGACCGCATGACATCGGAGCGTGAACGGCTGCAGAAGGGCATCGAGGCGGCGGGACAGCGGCTGGAAGAGGCGAAGAAGCGGGTGTCGGACCGCGAGATGGATGCCAGCCAGCGACTGGACGAGCTGGAACGCATGGTGGACAAATACAACACGCTGGCCTACCAGATTGGCCTGATCCCAGCCACGGCAGCCAACGCCAAGGGCAAAGACTACGAGCTGCACGTCAAGGTGAACGACGGGCCCAGCTTCACGGCATCGCAAATGGGGCCGGGCTCCGGGCCCGGGTCGCTGTCGGCGGCGCTGGGTGACGCTGGTGGCAGCAGCATGGAGAGCGAGCGGCTGCTGGCCGACCCGGTGACGGGTTACCAGCCGGCACACATCCTCAACCTGGACCTGCGAGGCACGGTTAAGAACAGCTTCCAGGCCCTGCGCAAGGACATTGCCGAGCGGCGCAACACGGCGATCGAGACAATGATGAAGGACCACGATCTGCTCGACAACATCAAGGAAGCCATGGAGGACAAGCGCAACGAGGTGGAGGCGCTGGAGCACCGCGTGCGCGCAGCTGAGCAGGAGCACGAGAAGACCAAGGAGGTCACGACGGCACAGCGGCTGGCCTCGGACGCACAGATCGAGAAGATGGAAAAGGAGCTGGCCAAGATGCGCGCGAACCTGACCGAGTCGGTGCAGCTGATGGAGCAGCGCGAGATGAACACGAACATTGAGTGAGTGATTGGACAGATTGCGGATGCACGGATGCATGGGAGCCGGACTAACAAGGAGCCAGATACGAGCAGCTCACCCTACGAGCCAGTGCTCTGCGCGAGGAGCTGCACACCGAGATCATGCGGATGCTCAATGATGTGATCAAATTCAAGATGCACATGCAGAAGAGCCTGGAAGAATACGAGGAGTTTGTGACCGAGGAGCTGGTCAAGGAGCTGGGCCCCGAAGACGGAAAGGACGAGATGACGGGACTGGATATGTGAGGCTGATGAGGGGAAGTGTGTTTCGACCAGGGGTTTTTTGCATTTGCACAGCCATCATTCCGCTGTTTTTGTGTTTGTGTTTTTCCAATATCCCATTTTCCGTTTCCGGTTCTTCTTTGTCCTGCTACGACGGTCATGATATAAAGGGGGGCGGGCGTTTATTCTTTCTGCTTTCTTTCTCTTTCCTTCCTCTGTTTGTTTTCATGTATGCTCCAGATACCGGATGGGAACGGCAGGCCGCACACAGCTCCAATGTTGAGTTTGGTTTATGTTTGAAAGGGCTTGACTGCTTTAGGGCAGGAGTTTCTTAGTGGACATGGAGTTAGTACGGCAGCACTCTTCTTGCTCTTTGGCTGTAACGAGTCCCTTACATGGGGAGCACAGGTGGAGGAAAACGATATGCCGACGTATGGATAAACTTTGAGAGAACTGCAGCGGTGTGTTCAGCTGCCTATTTTCGGACTAGCGCAACCGTCTCCAACTGCGGCTGACACAAGACGAGAGTCCATTGCAATTGGGCGAATGAAGGCTTCCCATATTAAAGCCCCGCTTCCTTTTGGAGTGCGGCCTCTGGTCCAACGACAAACGAAACGTCCGATGTAGAACCAAGGCAGATTGACTGCGTGACCTCTAGGTCAGTCTTGCATCCCCGACGTATGAGGACGCCTGAGCTATGCATAGACTGTACTGACATGAGATAGAAGAAGAAGAGTCAAATGCGACGAGTATAGACCATGTCGTCAAAAAAGGTGTCGACACCGGAAGTACAGTTTGTAACGGTCAATGCATATAACGTTTAAGCGGGGCTCATTATGTCGGGGTGCTGATTTGCAAACACTGGGCCTAGTGCAATGAAGAAGTCAGGCAGATGCCCCATGTCAGCCCATACGGCAGGCAGTCTCGTCTTGGAGATTACTCCCGGATCATCTTGACACGACCGGAAATGCGGAAGCACAGAGCTGCGCTTACGACTATGGGCTCCAGCATACTGTATGGGTTCGGGAGGTCTCGCATCCGACTTGTCATCCCCGGGCTCCAAAATTAAATCAGCATCACCCTGCTGCCGGATCCTAACTCGTAGAGCAAGTACGGAAAAACACTGCTGCCATGGCTCAACCCTAGCAGTCTTCTCACGAGGGCACCGGACATGCGCACAGAGATTACAAGGATCGCTACACTAATACTTAATTTCTTCGGCAAGTGTCACATGTCAACTCAACACGCTCTTCCGCGGAAATCTGAGAAGGCATCCCCAATGTACTCATTAAAGTCACGGTGCATCCATCTTGGACTTGTTTCGGTGCTGTTTCTGCAGCTGCTCTTCTATCAGATACCGAGATATGTGCTCTTTAGAGCAATCGATGCCTCGCCAGATATCTAAGCCGAGCCGCGGACAGAAAGACCCAATTGCAGGGCGTGGCAGGGCATAGAAGAACGACCAGGGGGGTTTAAATTAAAAACTGGGACTTTAAGTCGAAGAGCACACCTAAACACTCTCACGAGGTGACGCAATCTCTCGAGGTTGAATTCGTACACTTGATACCCATCTTTAATGAAATACGTAATAGCTATTGCAGCTTGACGTTAAACGTCCTACAACGCGTCTTCTTAGGCTGCATTGGGAGCGCCTACATAGTACGGATAGACTCGGGCTGTAGAAAACTGGTCCAAAATTACAAGAGTGTCAACGAAGATTACATGGCTACTACATTTCCCGTACAGTCACGATACAGGCTCGTGTTTCAATCAGAAAATCGTTGCTTCAGAGTGTATACGGAGTACGGAGTATTTGACGCCCCAATTCAGCCGTTTGCCAGCCCTTTTGCGGTGGGTTCCTGTGCAGATCTGCAGCCAAGCACATACATAACATATTCTTTGTACTATAAAAGAAGAAGGAATCTGGTAACTTATTCCCCTGCCCGTCCTTCTTCCCTCGGCCCGTCGTGCTTCAGGGCGAGAGGCCCTGTCTGCCAAGGAACCGGGGTATCATCATCCATAATCTGAATACGGAGTACGTTGGGACGAGACTTTATTTTCCATCAAAGCAGACGAGTCAAATGCTCATCAGGCCAAAAATAGTTGCCGATCTGCCTACGATTGCGAAGAACGACGGCATAACGTCCGACGCATTGATTTCCTGCTCTGAACCCAAAATGCCCGTCGCAGCTCTGCGCATCCCATAGCCGGCAACTCGCGTCTAAAAATGAAAATCAAAGGACAAACTACCTAAATGAGGCAGTTCTAGTGCGTGCGGCTCCATTTATGAAGGCTAGCGTATGGGCACGTTCATGCGCAGGGATATACGACCGCGGTGACAATGTGGCGGAGTAGCAATGAGCTCCCCACACGATACGACGTACGAGTGTGGTGTGGCTTCCCCATACGAAAATTCGTATTTCGTCTTCCACATCTGGTTCGCCTGTCAAAAAGGGGAAAAGAGAAGCATTTGACTGTGGCTGACACCCCCACGAGTAGGCCTCATCGACATGGATGCCACTGGACTAATTTCCGCATGCCGTTGCACTTATGCAGCATGTGAAAGGAGACGTATACGGAGAATACTCCGTGTATATAATGCTTCACATGGCCGCATTGATAATCATAGGTTATTGCTAAGAATCATCGCATCTTCTATTTCAAAGCCAGTCGACGTTCGCATACAAATATGCGGTCATTTTCCATCATCGCGCTCTGCGCCAGCCTCGTTGGCGCAAATCCCGTGCTTATGCGCAGTGACAAAACTGTCGGTATGTATCTTGATAAGATCCGTCGAGAGAGTGCAGTACACTAATTATGGTTATTCAGTGGACAATGATACGTTCAAGAAAATGGTGTACTATCTTGGGTTCCCGAGATTCACCCATTATCTCGCAACGAATACCACCTGCGCTCCTGGCAATGGCGGTGAATTGATCGAGTACATCAACGTCACTTCGACAGATACCCAGGCAGCGCTTTGGAAGAGCACCAGCACCAAGGAAATCGTCCTAGGTATCCCAGGTACTTCGGGCGACCGGGATGTCTTTACCGATCTGGAAATTGCATTGGTCTCGTACAAGTCGCCCAACGTCGACTGTACTGATGACTGCAAAGTGCACGACGGCTTCCAGAAAGCGTGGAACTCGATTGAACCAGCCGTTTCGGCTAGTCTCGCAAAGGCCCTGAAAGCCAACCCAGGATACACCACCATCGTCAGCGGGCATTCGCTAGGTGCCGCAATCGCCGCTCTTGCGTTTGCCTCTCTGGTAAACGGCCCGTACAACGTCACCACAGCGTACACATATGGCCAGCCGAGAACCGGTAACCAGGCATTTGCCAACTACCTCGACTCTATCTCCGGAGCTTCAGACACCGAACCCGGCATTCTTTACCGCGTCACGCACAGCAATGGTAAGCAATGGTGACTTACTGGACTGCAGAGCCTGATCTGGACTAATGTCTTTGTGCTTGCAGATGGCATACCATTGGTCCCCCCAACTATTTTTGGCTACAGTCACTCTCGCACTGAGTATTGGGAGTCTACCCAGAATTCCACAGAATCGGACACATACCGTTGCAGCGGACAAGAGTCGCCGAACTGCATCAACTCGGTCTTCGGTCTTGGCACTAATAAGGCGCACACCAGCTATACGGGATACAATGCAACTTGTAGTTGAGCACGGGGCGAGCAAGAACCCGGACAAAACAGGACAAGTTATGCAGAGAGAGGATACGGCCCCAGTCGCGGAACTACAAAGACTGAGCTTCACAATGTGGAGTGGGCACAGCTAATCCCTTTCAAGCACGGAGTATTTGAAGTAACTATAGTATATATATTTAGACAAGGCAACGGCAATAGACACAGACGGCGTTATTTGGACTCAAGACCTGCGATTAACAGTGTTAGAAAGTAACCATGGCTTGTCCTTGTTCACGGTACGAACCGAAGACCTGGCTGTCTTGAGACATGTAGACTATGTCATGATGTCGGCAATTAGACTGGCTTTACTGTATCTGGGGCTGCGAGACTTCATGTACACACATCAGTTGCATTATCTCAGGCTAGAAAGGTTTTCGCATACAGATTGCAGGACATACGTAATTTGAGTATCACTGATTGATTAGGACTTACTCAATGTTTCAAGCAAATGACTCCGATCGTTAATACTGCAACATTTAAAGCGACCATAGTAGGATCAGGGCCGGAGATACGTTTCGGCCCTCCCTCGAAAGGAACTGGGCCTAGGAGAGTGAAATGTTTAGTCTTGTTGAAATGGAAGTCCGAAGGTCGCCAACGAGCTCATTGGCTATTATCACTTAACAATCGACGGCCAAGAAGTATGTTCTCGGATCCGATTTCCAATCCGTCACTATCATCCGATTGGTCGCCAGACTGGCATATGTCCGTCGTATCGTGTGCGCGTATAAGGAAGTACAATCCCGGAGCTGCCAGCATTGACCTCCCAAAGTACAGCACAAGTTCAGAAAAACCCGACAAATGGAAATCATCATCGTCGGCGCCGGGATTACCGGCCTCAGTGCTGGGATTGCTCTGCGTACAGCAGGACACACAGTGACGGTTCGTCCAGAATGTCTCAGTGCTGCCGATACTAACATCAAGGTCTAGATCGACGTATGCCACGTTCTGACATGTGCACTAGATCCTCGAGCAGTCCTCCCTGCTCCAAGAGACCGGAGCCGCCATTTCGATAGCACCGAATGCAACACCTGTCCTCCGCAGCTGGGGTTTCGACCTTGCCAAGTCGCGTATGGTCGGCATCAAGACAGGAAGCATCCTCAATGGCAGCAATATGCAAATGGTAGTACCCAAGTACTATGAGAATATTGAAAACAATTACGGCTTTCCCATCTACTCAGTACACCGCGTCGATCTGCATGACCAACTGAAATCACTGGCAGTAGGAGAGGCCGGGCCAGGTCAACCGTGCAAGTTACATGTTCGTGCCGCTGTGGTTGATTACGTAAGCTGCGCCTCTAACGAGTCCACACTCTCTCCGGCCCTTGCTGAGAAGGTACATAAGGATGCTGTTCATGCAAAAGTCACTACTGCCGATGGTACAGTCTGGCGGGCAGACATGCTTGTTGCGGCGAATGGCGTGCACTCGACGGCCCGAGAACATGTCTCCATCTCGGACGAGATTCCTGCTAGTGACACGGGCTGGGCTACTATGCGATGGCTGGCTCCGACGGGGTCATTGCTGTCAGACCCAGATACTGCATATTTGGTCGAAGAATTTACGCAGAGGTACTTCGTGGGTGCTCGAGGCGGGGGGTTGGTATGGTATCCGTGTAGGAAGTGCGTCCGAAACCTCTGCTTTTGATCCAGTGATTATTTGCTAAGTTGTGACCTTTCCGTTTACAGCAACGAAGTACAGAACCTCTTCTATCTCTCACAGTCGTTTGAAAGTGAGAGTATCACAGAAGGTATGCACACTCGACTCATGTGACGACTAATACTTTGCCAACATGAACGTGTTGTAGACTTCCAAGCAGGTATAGAGCCGAGCATGGTGATGGACTATGCAAAGAAGGAGTTTAGTGTGGCTCTACAAACTGTTCTTGTGTGAGTTTCGAGTCACAGGAAACCTGGCTACTGAAGCGTTTGACTAACACCCCAGTCAGGAAAGCCAGGGACGTCAAATTCTGGAAACTGGTTGCCAGACGCCCAATGCCTTCGCGGCAAAAAAAATCGCTTCTTCTGGTTGGAGATGCTGCTCATCCCATGCTTCCTTGTATGCCTTGCTTCCAAAATGCATGCGTTAGATCGAGTCGGTATTGCTTCTGACATTGATTAACAGTCCAAGCCCAAGGCGGTGGTAAAGCCATCGAGGATACTGCAGTAGGATAAAGTAACTCTAGCGGTGCGTCTCGAGCTCTTTGAGAAAGCCAACGCCGCACACCCTCTGCCACAAAGCGTCCGTGACGCTGCTATGAAGTACCTTCCCAAAGGCACAAGCTTGCAGAATCAAGACGAGACTATCAGTGTCATATTCTCCTATGACGTGATCGCAAAATCAGAGGCAGTCCTTGCTGCAAGTGTCTTGGAATAGGACGGCACGTCCAGTAGGGTGAAGTTTTTCTGAGATCTCTGGACTAGTCAAACGCTGAGGACATCGCCGAGAAAATAAGGCATCAGCTCGGGATAATTCTGCTATTATATACGTCTTAGCTTAAGGTACTTCAGAACACGGAGCGCGTGACTCTAAGTAGTCCGACAATGCAAGGATGTACAGACCAGGGCGTATTCGCACACATATTTTGGCTTCCATAAAGTGAAGTAAGCAGGCCAATTATAGTCTACAGATGAACAAGGTTTTTAAGTCTCATATCCTGACTGGTCGCACCGCTATAAGAGTTCTGACCGATTTTAAGCAAAAGCTTCTTCCTGCTATATCAGTTGAAAGAATTATCTTGATTTTCGGTGTTGACTAGATTTGTACGCTCATATCTATGTGCCCCTATTTGATAAGGCTCAAATATTGGCTTAGGAAGAACTTGAATGCCGCTCTTCCGGAAGTTTTTCCACTCTCATGTTGTACTCTCTTCAATCTGCAGTTAATATCTCGTTGCCTATCCACCTAATATGCTAATACGGAACACTGTCACCAATTGTCCAAGTGTTTTGTATTCTATTAGGGTCAAGAGAGTCAGAAGAGTGCCAAGACAAAGACTTACAACCAAGACGAGTCTGTAACTTTGTAACAAGGCAGCTTCAGGACATAGCACATGACACTATCCAAGAGTGTGAGACACGCCGGGCACCAGAAAATTAAGTCCAATGCCAACGAGCGATTCCCACAGCTGCGTACCACACATTTCCTCCAGCAGCATGCACACCGGCCACAGCTGTGGAACGAGCTCTGAGATTGCGATTCGAAAGTATCCGGGATACTCCAAAGATAACGGAGGATCGCCCTGGGGTGGCTGCTGGCCGACCTCGAACGAGGACGTCCTATCAACAGCCCAGACCCAGGGCTCCTGGCCTGTTACAGGTGATAAGAGAGAGTCTATCGCGTTCCTGTCCACAGCAAGAAACATGCTCGAGTCTAGGCCAGGCTGCACTAGTCCTTCTTCCTGGATAGCGACGTAGTACCTGTAGAGGTTAGTTTCCTTGATATTTCTGCAGTGTACAGTTCTGACCAGACTTTGTTGATACGTACCAAGCTGTACCACAGAATCCTGCCATGTCTAATTCCTCGTCTTCTACAAAGTTGACAAGCAGATTGTCCATGATCCTCTCGCCGCCTTCCGCCTTGGCCAGACTCAGGTCTAGGTGCTCCGTAAAAGAGTCCTTCCATCGCACCCAGTCTTCCTCGTTGCCGTAGTCGAGCCGCATAACTACGAAGCCAAAGTCATTTAAGCCGACCTCCTCCACGATCCGCACCACCAGGTCTCCGCCCTGGTTCTTGTACACACTTTCGATTAGAGACTCCTGCTCCTGTGGAGTTAAGACGAGAGCCTCGTCGGCTGTCGCAGCCGCAATGCTCTCTTCAGTGCTTTCAGGGGGCATGTTCGACATATTTGGAAGGTTACTGAAGGCATAAATGTAGGCTGGCCAGAATTCTTAGAAATCACGGATTAGAAATGCAGATAACTGTCAAGCATTGGAATCCGCCACACTGTGGCCCTTCCGCCCCACTTGGCCGTACGGGCCTGTGATTGGTTAGAAGGCACAAAAAGCGGGGGCCTGGCACTAGTATTAATACGGATCCCCAGAAGGGTCGCGATGTATCTATTTCTTCCTTAGTACTCTGTACACAAACACTCTTTCGCCCACACTAGACCCTATTCAGCCTCCTGCTCCTCACAGTGCATCACGTTATATGACCGCTACGTATAGCCTCCTTTAACCTTCACAATAACCCATAGTTGCGACATTTCCGAATGGAAAAGTGGGGAATTTCGGCAAAACAGTAAGACACTGTAACAATAACTACAAAAGTACTCCGTTCTAGTGCGAGAAGGATGCTGCAGCTCCGGATGCAACGCGCGATGCTAGTACAGACAACCCAGAGAATACGCGGGACTCTATCAAGCTTATCTAGGTCATTCGAGTCGCAAGAATTAAGACTGTAATTCCTAGATATGCCCCGGGGACAGATCTGTTCCGAACAAGTGCTACCTTCCAGATTAATATGATGCCGTAATAGCCGGTCAGTCCAAATATGATACCAAGCTTCAGTCTATACGAAAGCAAAAACCTAAGCAGAGGCTGGCATAAAATGGCGGATAGACTTACAGAGCGCATAGAACGACCGAGTAGGAAGTTATCTGCCTCTCCTGTTATATATACGACAAGGCTTTACGTGGTAGGATTACAACATGTTGGCACATGTCAAAGTAAGAGGTACCATCTTCTTCGCTCCACAACGTAGGTAGGTGCTGGGGATACTTGGAAAGTTACTCCTCAATTCGTTCTTCTGGCTAACATGTTTACTCTCCCCGGCTCTTCTTCTTTGTGTCTTTCTTCTTCTTCTTGCCCTTGGTCGGTGGAGGCGTGGGCTCCTCACTGTTGCTCTCGCTCTCGCTCTCGCTCTCGCTCTCGCTCTCGCTTTCACTCTCCACGCTGTCATCAGCTTTGTCGTCGACCCCACTGTCCTCATCTTCACTGCTGTCGGAGCTCATATCTGGCGAGTTTGAAGGTGGGCGCCTGTTGCTAGATTTTGACGTGTACTTCGATCTGGATTTAGCCTTGGACTTTGGTTTGGGCTTGTCCGGCTTGTTTGTCTTCCTTGCCGTTTCTGTCCGCAAGTCTTCCGATGCAGGAAAACCGTCAAAGCGAGTCTGGTGAGTCCTGACCCAATGCTCGTCTGTACCGCGCACCCTGGTGAGGTAGTCGTCGAAATGGCGGCTAGCCTTGGCGACAGTTCTGAAATGGGACTTGTTGAGCTGGGGTCCGTCGGGATGCCGAATTCCGCCAGGTGACTCTTGGAGGTGGTCCCACTCAGCCAATGCTACGGCTGTCTGGAATGCGTTCCTGATCTGCCGGCCGTTCCACCGGGTGCCTTCATCGCTGGTGTCCCAATGTTTTTGGGCAAACTTCTCGATCTCCTTGCGGCTGAAACGCACCTTCAAGGCCGGATCGGAGCTCGAATTATTCTTTTCGAGCTTGTCGAGATTCATTTTCCAGATCTTCAGGCTCTGGTCTTCGGTCAGGGGAGGATAGTACAGCGCGCAGTGGACACGCGACTTGATAGCCTCGTCGAACGAGCCGACCCGGTTGGTCGTCAGGATCAGGATGCCTGGGTAATATTCCATGACGCGGAGGAAGACTGCAGGAGTTAGGCTGAAGGAAGCTGTAGACAATAGGAAAAGAAAAACAAAAGCATATAAAACCTAAACTTACCAGACACAAGACTAGTCTGCCGGATATCACCTTTTTCCCGTGCAGCAAGAAAGACGTCAGCCTCGTCAAGAAGCAGGACGCATCCCCACTTCCGGGCGAGCTCAAAGAATGACTCGAGATTCTTCTCCACCTCGCCGGCCGTCGTCGCCCCGAGGTCGCCGCAGGTGATGGGCAGAAGTGGACAGCCGACCGTTTGTGCAACGCACTCGGCCGTCGATGTCTTTCCAACGCCCGGAGCCCCGTGCAACAGAATGACGACGCCCTTGCCTTTGCCCTTGACCACATCGAAGTCGTGTCCGGAAGGGTCCGAGCCGGACCTGCCATGGGCAGCTGCCTGTCGGGCAGCATGCGTACTGACCAGGGCACGAACAATGTTCTTGTGGCCACGTGGCAGGATGAGCTTCTGGAAACCGTCGTTCTCGCCTTGACGTATCTTCACGACATCCCCAATGAGATTCACGTCCAGAGGCACTACAAGGTCAGAAAAAGGAGAGCACCATTGGAATGGAAGCATGGAATGCGTGAAACCTACACCACTTGCGATTAAGCAATACGTATCCATACACTCTGCCTGGCAGAAGCAGAAGACAATCATCGTCGAGAGTCCCAGGCAAGCGCTTCTCGGCGAGATGAGCTATGCGGTTTCTGAACTCGATCCAGCGCCGATCCCCAAAGTTGTTCTCCTCATATGATTGCCGTTCTATGGGAACTGGGAACCGCACCATTATATCTACCTCGTCGTCAGAAATCTGCTGGCGCCTACGTGCCTCGTCCTCTGGATACGTGGGAAATTCTTCGAACTGGGGCGTATCAATTTTTGGCTCGCTGTTCTGGTAGGCCAGCTGAAAGTCGACGATGACGTCGCTGTCGATCTGTTAAGGATAAGTCTTAGTCCAGTCGACGCAGAGGAGGTACAACGAAGCCTACCTCTTCGAAGGAATCGAACTTCTCGCCCTGTTTGAGACTAAGTCCCTTGTATGTCTTGTGGCTAGTTTTGTGCAACGAATGCATCTTTCTACCGCGTTCCAGGAGACAGCTCGGAAGGCCCCGGGAGGCATAAAACAGCGGGAAAACGCAAAGGCTGACAACAGCTTGGGCACCAATGTACGGCCGAATTTTGAAGTCCGTGTGCACAGGACCGAACTCCTTGCCATCATAATCTAGATGGAAGCACATGACAACCAGGTCTGCGATTTTCCGTCGGATGCGAGTTTTGGGACCAGACAGTGGGCTGGTAGTGCTGCCTCCATACACCCGAGTAACGCGATAGGCCTGGGGATAGGGGTTTAGCCGCACTATCGTATCGCCAGGACCAAAGAGGTAGTAAAGATGAGAGAAGGGCAACTCAGGCACAGGTACAGCGTCGCGGCTGGGGGCTGTCCTATCGTGCTGAACTCGTTTCGCCGTCTCAGAAAAACCGCGTAAGTTCGTGTCAAAAAGGACCATCAAGGCCCGAAAGCCGTCCAGCGTAATCCTAGCACGACTTATGGAATCGATCCTTGATTCCTCATCCAGGTTATCGACGGCGACGCTGAAACCGGCAAGCTCATAGAATTCTGTTCGGAGCACTGCCAGGTGGCCGGTAAAGCGGCTTCGTATCTCTGCGAACTCGGTCTCCTTTTCGGCATAAGCTTTGCGGATCTTCTCCTCAGCCAAAAGCAAGACCTCAAAGGGTGCACTGTGGTCACTTTCCACATCGCAATCACAAATGCGAGACAGCTCTATACATAGGAGTCTGTTAACAAGGCGCAAACAAGTGGGCGTCTGCTTTCTCGCGTTCGTTCTGGCTGCCTCTAGGCTGCTACCACGACCCGGGCATAGGGTATCTGACCCCTGGTCTACGCTTGACATGTCAGAACTGCTGACATGGGAAGCAGGAATGTCAAAAGAGTCCAGGGCAACGAGGAGGTGAGTTCTCGTGGCATGCGGTGCCGATTTTTCAAATTCGTCGTTCTGCACATAGGTGATGCCCTCGTCGGTCCTGAGAAAATGCTTCTCCACGGTTTTGCGTTCCCTCTTTATACTCTTCATTTCTTGCCGTCTTCGCTTTATTTGTCGGGTTTTTCCGTCTAGCTTTACGTCTATGGTTACCACGCTATCGCTAGAGTGGGAGGAGCTCGTTCTCTCCGTTGAGGCGTCTGACTCGCTCTGGTCGGCATTGCGGTCGTGAGTCTCTACATAGGCTGACGTGTTTGACAGGTGTGGCAATGAATTAGTAGAGATCACAGGCGTGTCCTGTGAGATATCGGAACTTTCATCCGGAAATACGCCTGATGGTAGTCCAGGTGGCAGTCCAGATGGCACTTCGGGCCTTCGGGGAAGAGAGTCAGACTGCACATCCTTCATCTTGCTCCTTGAAACTTTAGATGAATGTTCGGGGACAGGGGCAATAAAAAAACACTATTGGAAGACTGCAGAGAGTCCTGATTCAGTGGTGGCATGTCTTTTCTGACTCGATGTGTCATAGGAAGTCCGATGACAAGTTACAGACGATCGCATAAGCCCAAACTGAGAGGGGAAGCATATTTCATAGGTGGGGTTTTGCTGATATGTTAGGCTCGACACTCTGTTGACCCCTCTCAGTTATCATGCCCCTCTATCTTGCGTCTTGCCAGACGAATATTAATCCGTACTCTGTAGAGAGCTACTGCAGGCAGCTAGTCCTAATCGACGTGGCGATGCGACGCTGACGCTGCAGGATGTGAGGCTGATCCTCAAGCTGGTGGACGAACGAATCTGAACAATTATAGCCACAAATTGGTAGTAGAAATGAGTTTGCGGCCCTTTTCTTTCTTTCATGTCCGTTTCCCGGCTTGGGCATTATCCGAATAATGGCTTCTACTCCGCTGTATGTGGATTCCGGTGGCGACGTTGCCGAGCTGATGGGCGAAGGTGCGCGTCTGAAGAAGGCCGCCCGCACGCTCAGCCTAACATTTGCAACCTCCCCCGACAGTCCACTCGATGGTTCGCTGCACCCATCGCTACAGGCCGTCAAGGTCGCTGTATCTGCCCCCCTCAGAACACTAACACGCCGTTTGACACAACCGCTGGCTCCGAAGGACGAACAGCAAACGATTACCGATAAGCAAGTCTCCACCGAGGAGCGTCTCTTCAAAGAGGCCATGAAAGAGTACGAGAGCACGGCCAAGCCAAAGTACCGCACCGGCATCGACCCAGAAGCCACGCACACTTTCAAGGAGCTTGAATCAGTGCTGGCCGATGCGCTGAAGACGTCCCAGCCGACCGGCGGGGCTTGGGGTCGCATAGAGAAGGCGTTTCAGAAGCTGGGCGAGAGCAAAGAAAATCTGGACAGCTGGCTGGGACTGCTGCCGAGCGAGTCTGAATACTTTTCAATCGTGTGTGGTGGGCTGAAGATGGTCGTTTCGGTAAGCCGCCCATTTGTATACTGCGGCGAATTGCATCTTCCATCTGGATCTTCGGTGCTGACAATGAAGGCGGCTGCTCGCATGAGCCATGTCAAGGACGCCGTCATGGAGGCGTTGCTGCAGATTCCCTTCCTTCTCAACAGCGCACAGCGCGTGCTCGCGATCTACGACAAGAAACCGACTCTTATAGCCCTGAGCAAATCCTTTTACGTCTCTATCCTGACGGCAATCGGCCACATCCTCCATTATCTACGACAGAAATCTGCCAAGAAGGTACTGAAAGCCATCGTAACACCGACTTCGTTCGAAAAGGGGCTTCTCGCAAAGGTCCAGGCCATAACCACGGCACGAGACGCCTTCAACGCCGAGGCAGATATCTGCCAGAAGGAGACGCTGGACGAGCTGGCCAAGGCCACGGCTGCCGGAAACGCACGGATTCTCGATACACTCCACGCTGTCATAGTGGCTGCCAATAAGGAATACAGCCGCGTGTTGCAGGTGCTGCAACATAGCTACAACGCCATTGAGCAGAACCTGTTTCAGATCAAGGACCACCTTGTCGACGTTAGGGAGACGCAGAACCGACAGGCTATCGCCTTAGACGAGCAGACCGAAGCAATGAAACATTTGATGGAGTTTATGACAGGAAATGCACAAGTGCTACGAACTGTCGAGGCCCTAAGTGAGCGTTCCTGTGTTTGCGTATTAAAATAGCGCAACGCTCCGGAAGCTGACGAAAACATATACAGATGCCCCATTGAATGATCTAGCTGGGGCCGACATTCGCACATTTCGGCTGGCTCTACTGGCACCCAAGGCGGACAAAGAGGGTAGGTGCTTTTAGTATGAAATTGGCACAAACAACAAGACGTTGACTGACATTTGGACCAGAACGCGTTGCTGCATGCAAGACACTTCTCCGAAGACTCGACTACGACCTCGCTGCTACCAGTGCCGACCTTCTGGATATGTATAAGATAGGCCCAACGATTGTGGCTTCTACTCCGTGCACCACTAGTCTGTCACGCACGTTCTGCGTGATCACCAGTGTAAGACCCGTACGGTAACCCTTGTGGGATATTCGTCCGGACCAGTTGCACGTATCGTAGTAAGCTCTAAGGCCTTCAGAAGATCTAGTGATGGTATTTCGTTCGGTGGTTGACTGATTGAAGACCAGACTGTGCGCAGTATGCGCGCAGATCAGGGCTTCGTCTTATCTAGTAATTTCGGCGGCCGAGGTCAAGTCAGGTGACCTCGGGGAAATCCACACGATGAACCGCGATGATCAGGAGCGGAGTGTTCACGTGACTCGGTCAGAGCAGTTGGCTGCGTGGGTGTCTGCGCCACACTCAACGGCACTGCTGGTGAACGGAGGCAGCCAAGCAGCAATGCGCTGCTCGGCAATGTCGTTTGTGTGCGCAAGAATGGCAGCAGCACTGCTGCACATGCGCTCGCAGGCCAAACCCGATGTCGTGCCGCTGTACTACTTCTGCGGCCAGCACATTGCCAGCGGCAGCCGAGGCGGTTACCAGGATATGGTCAGCGGCGTGGCAAATAGCCTGCTAGCACAGCTAGTGACAATCTGTGGCGAAACGGATGAGGAGGCCGGCGTGGACGTCCGGCCGGCCATCGCCCTGGGAAAGGTCAAGCACGATGATGTGAAGTCGGTGCTGCGTCGTTTTCGTGCTGTAGTTCTGCAGCTTCCTGCAGATACGATCGTTTTCTGCATCGTCGACGGCCTCTCTCTCTATCTGGGCGCGCAGAGGACTGAGGCTGCGGCCGAGCAACTGCTGCATGGGCTGCTTCGCCTGTCACGTGACAGCAAGTCGCGCAAGTCAAAACCGACCTGCACCTTCAAGTTGCTGGTGACAGCCCCATACCGGTTTAACCCTCATGTGGCGAGCGAGATCGCAGAAGAGGAGGAGACGTTGAACGTTCCCTTGCGGCTTCCTCTGTCCGGGGGCTTCAACGAGATGAAGTGGCATCTGAGCATAGGACAGTTGCTGGACGAGACATCTGAGTCTGAATAGAGGGAGGTGTCGGTTGTGGACCATAGATCGATAAAGTTCGGTGTATCTAAACCTTATATATAGAGATGAACCAAAACCTTTGGGCTGATTTCATCCCGCTTTGTGCGGTGTCAATCGTCAGCTTCAGCTTATTATATGTTTAAGGGCGGCACGAAAGCAACTCGTGTCTTCGATTGGGTGTACTCCGAGGGGGGTATAGGAAGGTTGCTTATCTCGTGATCTTTGTGGCATCAAACCATGGCGCATTTGTGGTTGGTTCTGATTACATTGTTGATAGAGGATCTGTTATAGCTGTAAATGTGCGTCTAGATATGGCACAACTCGAAAGTTAGTATTCCTTAGAAGAGTCGACACATGGGATATTATTTTGCGATTTGCGATGATAGGCCCCCCGCTGCATCAGCGATAGATCGCTTCTTCCACGAGGGACGGGTGTCTGATTTTCACCTCTCGGGCATGTTGCTTGATCTTGTTTTGAAGATGATGTGGTACTATAGCCTTTCTCGTGGGCTCACTTGATAGAAGCTTTGTGAGAAATAGACCTATGTTATGGCGTAGCTCCTTAAAAATTGGATAATGACCGACGTGAGCCATAGTAGAATGGTACCCCACAAATCACAAAACCTGCAAAAGCTTCCAGCTGATGTAAAGACATTTCAAAAGCATGAAAGTCGGTAACTCACCGCACTTCATTGCTGACGTCTCTTTCGGACGGAATAAAGTATTGTATTTGTACGAGATCTCTACTTATCGCTCGGTGTATTTCTCACACTGTCTATGCATAGTCGGGAAGTGAGAACTGAAGCCAATCGAGCTTAGTAGCAAAAGTCACGACTAGATTATAACAACGGTGTCTTGCGAGCACGACGGCATGTTCATTCTCACTGTTGTCAAAAGAAATTCGGCAATTCTAAAGCATCTTGTGTTATTGTTCTGATCTTCAAATCCAGACAACAAGTTTCGGCAACCCAACTGTTCATAGACTGACTATCTTCTTGTATTATCATCAATCCAAACCCGTAAGATCAACCACTTCAATATCTGTCTCTGCCTTTCTCTTCAGGCCTCGTGCCGGCACAGATGGCCTAAGCACAGGTGGCCCAGGCACCACTACCGCCTGAGGACTGACCTTCCATTCAGACCACAGAATGTCTTCCATATGAAAGATGCGTAGATACTCCGCTCCGAGGAGGGTACGCAATTTTTCATTGGGAAACGAGTGCAGCAGCTTCTCTGCCTCGGTTTTTCGTGCTAGCCAGTCTTTCCGTGCAGCTTCGTGTTTCGTGGACGTCTTTCTTACCACCAGCGTCTGCGGGTTGCCAAGCCGCTCGGTGACGTGCTGGCAGTCGATACGGGCCCCATCGAGCACGTTGTGTAGGTGCTGCCGTCGGCGTTTGCCGATAGCGAAGCGGCCGACGCACAGCTCAGAGTTACCAAGAAAGGCGTTTAATCTGGCGCAGTCGCCACATTGACACGGGACTGTCGGTCGCTGAAGCGTACGGCCTTCATCCGTGACTTCTTTGCAGACGTGGTACTTGAGATACGCATCGAGAAGCGCCACAAATACCTCTTGATACTGTGGCGTTGAAAGTGGGACCGAGCTCTTCTCCAACACAGGGACGAGCTGCTGAAGGAACGGGATCCACAGAGAAACAAATTCTTCCGGTCTGATCTGTTCCGCCGCTCTGCTGATTCTCTGCGCCAGCCTCATTGCCAGGTCGCTGATTGGCAACAGGGAAAGTAGGTCCTTGTAGAGCTCGGCGAGCCACTTGCTCCCTATCGCGGGTGCCTTCACCTTGGGGGTTGGGCTCTGGCAAGGTCAGGTATGCATCATAGTAGTGCCGAGCCACCTTGGCAGGACGGGAAGACACTGCGCCTGCCTCCGCGTTCAAGCTCAGTATATCTAGGGATGTGATCAGAGATGTAACCAGAAGCTCGTACATGTCCAACCACAGCTTCTTTTCGTCGCTCTCTCGTCTACTCTCCTCGGCAATCTTGCTTAAGATTTCGAGAAAAACTGGCACGTGCGTTGTTCGCTTCGCCAGAAGAGGCACAACTCTGCACGCACTGTTTAGCTGTCGCTCTGCCGTCTATGTGGGATGCAGATGCCCAGGACTCACCGCGTTCGTATGTGTTCGACATTGTAGCAACGAGTGAAGACTGTGATTAGCAATCTGCCGTCTAGGTTTTCAAGAGTCTTTGACCCCAATGTATTTAGGACTCCATCCAGCGCTTTGAGTGCCCAATCCTGTTTGCTATCGGTCCCTGGTTGGGTATTCGGCTTCAATATAGTGATGGAGGTGATTGCCAGAAAAGCCTGTCCTATACGTGGTAAAGACAGCACTGCGTGGAGTAGCCTGTGAAATTAAAAGTTAGAGACGCCTGCTTCTGATAGGGACGGTGACTTACGGCTCTTTGACGTCCGCAAATGGCAAGCCGTTTGCCAGCTCTCCTGTGATCCACTCGTAAAAGGTGTCGGTGAATCCGTTTTTGGTATTTTGGACCGCCTTGTCGAAGAACACCCAATCCCTCATCTGCACTGCAGCCTGAAGAAGAAGAGTCGCCGCTGGCCCGTCCACATCCTTCCGATACCGTGATACAGTCACTGGAGGCTGCCAGGCCCGGTTGCATAGCTTCTTTAGTAAGATGAGGTGAGCCTCATCTCTGAAGGGGTCTTCACATTTGACAGAGTAGTACGAGATAAGAGAACATAGGTTTTTGAAACCTGAACCGTAGAACACCTCACTTTCTTTGCCGAGAGCTGAGAGCATGAAGTAATGATTGGATCTTTGCCGCACTAATACAACGCCCTAGTACAAGCAACATGTTAGTTTGGTAACCGTTGAGGTCGAAAGACAAGCATTACGTACCGAGACTAGGTAGGCATGAGTGGCGCTTGGACCTCCCTGTGTTAAGGATGGAGTGTCAGCTAAATTTCTTCAACGGTGAGGCTTTGTCCTGCTGGGAATTACAACTCACTTCATTTCCGGAAAATCCCTCTGTAAAGTCGATCTCTTTCACACGACCATTGGCGAAAGCACCCCGGACTAGTAAATCCTTCTCATACAAGACGAAACCCTCGGCCAAATGAGTGCCGTTTAGATCGACGAGCTTCTTGAATGAGTGCGTAGTACTGATAATATCGATCAGACCATGCAAGTCACCACCGCCTCCATCCGTCTCGTCGTCCTCATCATCTTCATTGCACCTGTTGCGCACAAGCTTGCTGTAGTGGCCATAATAATCGCCGCCGTCACAGCTTCCCGTGTCTTGCTTTTCCAGGATTGCCAAAAATATATCCACCGGAAGCTTGGATGAGATGTCTCGCAGGGCCTGGACGACGGCCATATCTCTGCCTTTGAGGGCTTGGAGAGAGATGCGAGCCTCGGTGTAGTTGTGATCAAGGGTATAGACAGGACTTCCACTCCCGCCTTCGATCCATTGCTCGACTGCACTGAAAAGATGTGACTGCTGCTCGTGGCCCAGCCGACTAGCAAAGGGCGGATCTGCAGCTGGATCAACGAGAGTCATGTTGTAGGTGAGAGCCCACCGATAGCCCATTGTGACCGGGAGAACTTCGTGCTGCACGTCCGAATACCAGCCCATGAATCCCTGCGCCACATGAGAGGACGCAAAGACCTTCTTCTCGCCGCGGTGCCTCAAAACAACTTCGCCTCCCTGGTGAATAGAGGGAAGTACGATGACGAGCGTGCCAAACATGCCGGGGATCTTGGGAGAACTAGCAATCCATTTTCCATGTCAGCAATCTACGTCCAAGCTTATTGCGACTGCTTAGGCAGACTCACTCTGTATGTGCCTTGAACATGGCACCTTTTTCGTATAGCAACATCTTGTATAACTCCGCGCGAATAGGCGAGACCACCCCCAGGCTCTTCTTCACGCTCGCCAGCACAGTTTCGAGGAGGCGCTCCCACGCAGGGCCCTGCAGCTCAAACTGGCCCGCGTCCAGCTCCCAGGTGCTGCGGACAGACGTGTCCACAACCGTCTCCTCTCCTTTGCCGTAGGGTGCCTGGCGAGCCTTCTCGATAATCTGTCTGGCCTGTGGCTCTTGTAGCGGCATGGTAATGGTGCCGACATCTGGAACGGCGAGTCCTAGGTTCAGTGACGACAGCGAGTTGAATGCGGCGAAACTGCCCGCCGGTTTGATGGCATCAAGGGTGCGGCGGAGGAAAGGGTGGGGGCTGTTGGAAGTGTCGTGCCGTTCCTCATACGACGAGGTATGCGAAACAGGCGAAGATGTGATTTCTGATTCCCCAGATCCGTCAGAGATATATATGTGAGTTCGGCCAAAGCCTCTGGCCCGCCTGCACCAGCCATGGCCATTAGTACAGATAGTAAGAGTGTCAAGACAAAGCTTCGCGGAGAAAAGGCGGGGGAGATCCCTGAAGGCGTGATCCTTCGAGAGGGAGGAATGTGAGATAATATGGGGAAGAAATGCTCCGTTTGGAACCTCTGCACATGAAAGCGCGTCTGGACGCGTCACAGCAGACCCTGTTAAACTCGCTGATCTGGTAGTGTAGAACTGTGGACCCGCTCATGTCCCTGGAAGGTGTCCGATTAAAGCTACTAAGCAGCCTTAAGCCACTGTAAGCTACTCCGTATTACGGAATAATATGTATTGATGGCTTCTAGTATATAAGGCGTAGAACGAAGTAAATGCACAATGAAACGATTACTAATGTAGTAATCCAAACCGTTTGTATTATCACGTTCCAACGGCGTCTAGTTTTCTGAGCCATGAACTAGCATCCGAATATGTGCCAACGTCCAACTGCAGTCATTTTGGCCGTTTTGTTGGTCGCAAACACCCGTTGCTACTAGTCGCTCCTAGTATACCTCACAGTCATAGAACTCATCTTCCTCTTCATCATCTACTTGGTCATGATCATTGACCTGGCCTATGTTTCCCTTCGCTTCAAAACCACGCGCAGCGATGCAGCCTTCCAGATGCAAGATCACCCTCTTCAGTCTATCCCCAGCAATTCTTTGGTACTTTTCATCTTCCACAAGCATATGAGTAACAGCCTGTTTCTCGAGACGGTCCAGTTCTGCTCGCTGATCCACTATCCACAGCCGAGTCTCTTCTTCTTGCTGCTGAAGAAGCAGCTTGTGTTGTCGAAGATCGGCAATCACCAACTCGACATTTGATTTGAGCTGTGACATGGCTTTGGAGTACGACTCGTCACCCAGAGTCTTAGAATAAAGCTCTGCCGCCTCTAAGAATCGCTCGATCCCATCTGAGTCTGTTCGCAAGCGGTGAACCGCTGTATGCCGAATGTGCATGACGGATTGAAACACTTGTCCAGTCAGGGCTCTGACAACGACCGCATTGAGGACTTTGGATCTTTTGAGAATGATAGGCCACTTATTGAGCTCAATCGACTCGGGGCAGTTCCAATTTCTCTTCGCCAGAACATCCGGCATCATCCGTTCTCCAAATCCAAAAGATACCCGCTCCAGATGCATTTGTAGCCGCTCCATAAGCAAATGCTCAGCATCAAATGGAAAGCGTATCGGAAACAGCGACGGGATCGAAGAATTGGCACGTAAGGAATGTGTATTAGCGTCTAAGATTTCGTTAGAATTCGCACCTCTGTGTTGTGGATATAACTGACCATTCTCTCCTTCCTCTTCTTTTTCGTCTTCGGCATGTGCTTCGTCGCCTTGGTCTTCTTCATCTTTTACTTCTTCTCCAACCTCCACCTCTTCCTCCCCTTGATCCGTGCTGCAATTACTCCTGACTACCTCTTCAATGGTAGTCTCCTCACCCTGGGAAGGTTTGATCTCAAAAATAGTAGCTTGTTGACTCTGGGCAGGCAATTTTGTAAGTAGTTTGATGCCCGCTGTGCTCGATCTCCCTTCAAATTCGTACATTTTATCCTTGAGCAGGTTTTGAACAGTTATGCATATAGTTTCGATACCGTATTGATCGACCAACTTTCGAAGGTCGCTATCTTTGTCGCAGCTTTGTGTTGTAATGACTTTGCGAATCGCCTTCAGCTTCTTCTTTCCATTTTTTGTGAACGTATCTTTCGTTGCTAAGTATACTCGATCGTCATCCGGCTTAGAACATGAACTTGCGCTCATTTCGGTAGCGACACTTGATTTAGAGACGCGGAGTTCACCTACGAAGAACTAAGTTTGGGCGCAATATCAAGAAGACTGATTACGTCGTATGCGCAGTCTAACACGTAATGGTGGGGCCGCTGAGCCTGTGAGAATGTGTTGCGCGGTGGTGCACGGACCACCTTCAGTGCAGAGTATCCAGCCCAGACTTCCTTTAATAGCTGTCTTCTGACTACAACGATCTTCGCCTCGTCAGAATGTGGAGGTGAAGATGGGAGTGCAGAGTATGCGGGGTAGCAATAATAATTGCAACCCGAAGTCGTGATATCGCCACCTACTCTAAAAAATATCACTTTTTGTCCCCCCCTAGTCGATTTACGGCGCCCTTTAACGCCCTTAGATATTTGCTACGCCGTCCACTTTATGTAAGGAAGCACCCTTGCCCTATAGTAGATAGCTTTCTTCGTAGCTTAGCTCTCGTACTTCTTTCTGCCCTCCTGCTTTCACAACTCTAGGATTTCAGAAGAATCCTGCATGTAAAGCACGATGTACACCTGAACTGGCAGAGAAGATGAGCAGGGCGTAAGTTTCGTGTGCCATACTTGCCAATAACTAGAGGTCAACACGCCAGAAACGAGCTAATGTGCTTCACAGGCCCTAAAGTTTATGAACTGTCAGAAGGAATGTATTCTCGTAGGATATTATCTCAGGTTGCTCGCACATGCAGTGAAGAGAAGAGGATGCTTCGATGATTCTGTAATATTCAACTTCGTTTTGAGGTTGCTGGGCTGAAAGCGCATCTTGAAACTGTTTGCATGTATAATATCAGTTCTATAGCATATGATTACAGTCCTACGAACATTGAAGCTTGCACATTTACGAGTTGAAGGAAAAGTGACAAATTTCACAGACAATGAAAGGACGACATATACCGAACACATTTTATTATATGGCTATCTGCGACAACAGCGTTGAAGTATCTGTCCTGCGTACTGGAAATCAATACACGATTGTAAACACTTTGCCGCCATGTCTGACATCTGAGAAATGTCAATCTGTAGATCTGAACAAACAGTACAGTCAAGAGTAGTACACCTTTTGTCAGTGGTACACCCATCCTGTCAGCTGTACAGCAATACATGACCATGTTGCTTCCAAAAAACAAATGCTCCTTTTCCACTTGAGTGGTGGCAATGACACTGCACACTTTGCCTTTCACCTGTTCCCCTTTTTCACACGCACTCTCCGGGGACTTCCAAACAGACAGGGCAGCATCTGAGAATACGATCAAGACATCGCAGTCGTTAGGGCTCTAGCACGGCCAACAGGTCGAGACAGTGTCCGCCAAGGCTTGCTCAAGAGCCTTTGTCGCTCACTCACTCTTCAGCGTCTTCCGATCCTGCCTGGCTGTCTTCGCTGTCTTCGCTGTCGCTATCTTCATCCTCATCTTCATCCTCGCTCTCCTCATCTGCGTACTCACAAAGCATCCCGTGTTTGTACAGCTGGTCATGAATTTTGCTACCCTGTTCGTCAATGACCGTCTTCATGGGCGGTGCTGCCAATTGCATGAGGCCGAGCGGCTCCTCTCCGGGCCACGTCTGCTTCTGCGATGCCGCAATGAAAATGTAGCCAACGACAGAGGGAAGTCGGCTAACGTCGCTAATATAAGTGTTCTTGAACAGCTGGCGCATTTTGCCCTCCAGAGCACCATGGATGGCCTCAAACATGGTCCAGCAGGAGACGTGCATGGAAAAGTAGTCAAAGGACATCTCGAGCGCCTCGGCCTGCAAAGCCGTGACCAACTTGGACATAAGTTCAGCGGGCGCAATCCTCTTCGGCCCAGCTTCGTCACCGTCCTCGTCTTCAGTGGTCGTTGCACCCGCCCCCGAAGAAAAGTCTCTCTCCACGATGAGCTCGTCATCCTCATCGATCTGTGTCCACTGGCTCTCGCTGAGGACCAGCATGATATCCTTCGTCGTCATGCTGCCATCCATGCTGCGCCCGAGCAGCTGGTTGAAGCGCATAGACACGGGCGCCTGCTTTTTGAACACCCGAGGAACTTTAGAAGAGATGACGCCTCGGCTCCTCTTCTTTCGGCTGGGTGGCACCCAGTCGTCCGTCTTGTATCCCAAGCACTGACAGAAATTCATGAAATCCTCTTCAAAGGTCTCGGGGAAGCCATCCACAAAGAGTTTATCCATGACTTGGATCCGCATGAGGACCTCCATGTCAGCCCAGCTGTTCGCCTCAAGATCACCGTTTCGCTTCATGGCGTGGTAAAGCTGTCCCATGTGCTCTGTTCCACCCCAGGCCTGTGTGAGGGCGATTCCTTCTTCGTGAAAGGCACTGACGACATGGTGGATCCATAGGCCACAGTACAGAGGGTGATGATGGAAGAAGAAATTGGGGGTGTAGCTGTACCCATGACGTTGTTTGAGGGCCCCGACAGGATCAGCAGCCCAGAAGTCGCAGAAATCAATGATGCGCTTAAGAGAGGCATCATTGGAACCCCTCCAAGTCTTAGCACGAATACTTTTCTCGCGATGGTATTTCATCGCGGCACGCATCGACTCCGAGACGTCTTGGGCCTTGGCCTGCATGTCCTCGATGGGGTGCAAGTATTGGCCGTCTGGGCCCTGCAAAGTGTGAAGTGTATCGAGATACACTTGGGCAGCAAAGATGACCCAGAACGGGATAGTGTCGTACTTGAGAATATGGCGCACGCCGCGGATGAGGGCGTCTTCGCACGGGCTTTTGAACGTCATGGCCACCGTGATGTCGCCGAGCATCTCCATGAGAGCGGCCTTGTCTTGCTTATATTTCTGGGCATTGGACAGCTCGTCTCTGTCCTTGGTCAGATCGAAATGGCCAAAGTCCCCGTTGTAGACTCGAAACTGTTCGGTCTGGTTGGAGCAGCTAAATGCAGAGAGGCATTTCCAGACGATGACCATGAAGTAGTCTGCAAAATCGTATGTGTCTGTGTTGATGTCATCATCGCGCTGCTGTCTTCTCTCGGTATTTTCGCCCATCCCCACGCAGGCGGTCATGTAATAGCTTTCAAGAAAGTAGCCAAAGCCACCGTGCCTGTTGACCAGCTCCGACATGTCCTCCTCCATCTGACGAAGCAGATGGATGGCCGTGTTAGTCGCCATAGCGACCGGAGCGAGGTGGAGATCACCATCCTGGTACCCGTTCCAGAGTTTGAAGATGCACGATCGGAGGGTATGAGCGTCTTGAAACAAGGCGCAGAAGGCAAGGTATGCCTCATCGATTGAGTTCTCAAACTCTGGCTCATGATCCGGATTACGATTTCTGTCTTCTGATATGTCCGGGAACCCTTCGGGCGTGTTGTAGGCTTGCAGAGCCGTGAAAATACCGGGCAACCCCTGTGTGTTCCCCCCCTGTGCCCCAGATGAGCCTGAAAAATTGCCCAGAGGCTGGAGTACATCGCGGACTCGCTGAAGTACATTGACAAAGTGAGAGTGCTTCAAGTCTGACTCTTCATCCGTCTCAATATTTTCTTTTTTTAGAATCATGGCGAATGACTTTCGCACACGGATGACGCGATTGATGGTCGAAGCCATCGTCAGGGGCATTTCCACCGGCTTCGGCTTCGTGACGGCAGCGATGAACTGTGCAAGAGGAACAAAGTCGATTGTTCGGAGCACATATTTGTAGGTATGCTTGTGCCCTGTTGCTTTCTTGACACCGTCGCCAGTGTGCTTCCCAGATCTCGCCAACTCTTCCTTCATAAGCTTGCGGGCCTTGCCCTTGAGCCTAGACGGCTTCGCCACAGCGGTTCCCGCTAGCGAAGCGTCGTAGCCATTTTCTTTGGCCGTGTTGACAAGCCAAGAGGTGACGATGGCAGTGTCATGCTTGTAATGCTGGTACGAGGACAAGAGGAACCCCGGAAGCATCTTGGGCGGTTTTGGTGTGCTGACACCGCGGCTTTGATGAGTATTGATGAGTATTGCTGAACGTAGATCTCACTTGACTCTTGAGGATTTTGTGTTTTGTTTTGATTTGATTTTTGATTTTTTCTGTGTCACACGATGTTTTTGAATAGAAATAGTGAGCGGCGCTTCGTGGGACTACACGTGACTAATACCTCTGGTCGTTAGGGCAAGGAAAGAGAAACAGACGAAGCTGGGAGTGACGAGGGCGTCGACCGGGGAGAAAGTTGGCCCGAAGTCCTCCGCCTTTCGCTTTGGCAGATGTTTGATTTATACTATGGACCATGTACCAACGGGTCTTTGTTTCTTCTTACTGGCTCGTGTGCACATCGCGCTTCAAAGAGCAGCTCGTATACATGGCCCAGTGATGATGGAGATGTGAGCTGCTTGCTTCTATTGCTGAAGAGCGAGAAAGCTTGGCTTGAGGACTGTTAGTCGCCGTGTACGTCTACAGCCGACAACAGCGCTGTATACAAATCCACGTTAACTAACAATGTCGGGAAACGGCCGTTATCATAGTTTATACTACCGTTATGTTATCGTCCACGAGCTATACCTCACCACTCCGTCCCGTTTGGTTTCAAAGGAAGATGCAACAACCGCAAGCCTTCTGACGTCGGCTTCGGCAGCCGACCTCCACGAATGTTGACCTGAAGCGACTGGTGAAGGAGCCTTGGGGCTGCCATTGTCTCGTCCTTTGCCCGACGCAAGGTCACATACACCTCCTCAGTGACACCACCAGAGAGATGCTTGTTTTGCGCTTTGTGCTCGTCCACGGTCAAGCATGCCACGGCGTCTCGACGGTCCTCGGGTGGGTAGTCGTGTCCTGTCCAGATCTTTACATGTCCAGGCAGAGCGAGAAGCTTGCGTCCCGAGTGGAAAAGCTGACTAGGATTTCCTCCGGGAAAGTCACATCGAGCAGTGCCAATATCTGCGTGAAATAACAAATCGCCACAGAAAACGTTGTCTGTTGGCCAGAGCAATGTCAGATTAGACACAGTATAATGCGACGAGTTATTCAATACATATTTAAACGAAATACCTACCTCCAATCATATATCCAACATGATCCGGCGTGTGGCCAGGCAGATGGACAGCTTTCGCTTGCAGGTTTCCAATAGCAAACGTCTCGTCGTCCTCAAAGAGCGTATCAAAGACAGCCCCGTACTCCTCTGCAGGAACGCCATAGCGCTTGCCAAACAGAGTCTGCACTTGGGTGATGCGTTTGCCTATACCAATTCGTGGCTTGTGTCCTTGCTTCTCTGCCAGACGGCTCTGGAGATAGGATGCAGCGGTCAGATGGTCGGCGTGGGCATGCGTTTCCAGGATATGACAGATCTGGTAGCTTTTCTCCCGGACGAAAGCCAGCAGAGCGTCGGCTGCTTCAGTAGTGACGGCCTGGCTGACTGGGTCATAGTCCAAGACCGGGTCCATGATGACGGCTTGCAATGTAGCCGGATCAGCCACTACGTACTGCCACGTTCCTGTGACTGGCTCAAAGACGTTGTGTATGCTCGGCTCCTTGGTCACACCAGCCGCAGAAGCGAAGGAAGCGGAGTTCAGTAGCGTTGATGGGCTGCTCAAGGTGCGATATGTAAGCTGGAGAGGAGCCAGCCTTGTCATTAGTGTAGATTGTCTCGCCGCTGAAGATGTGCGAAAGTGCGCCCGTGTTGCAGTCACCAGCGACAGCCCCAGACGTCTGGCTGCGAACGGCTGCTGACGGCAGACTTGGCGTTGCAGCATGCTCATTGTGAAGATGGTCGCTTTCCGGCGAGGAAGACAGTTCTTCTTGCGCGAAATGTGGCCTCCATATACTCTACTACTTCTACTTGGCACTCGCAGGATGTCGGCGATTGCTGGCCAGAAACGTCGGCGACCAGTGACCGACAAGCCGCTGTAGGCTATCGGTCGCCAGTGGCGAGCCGGTGGACCGGCTTCGATAGGCTGGAATACAGAGCTTGTGATCGCACTCCGACATCTTATCTGTTGCGGGTATTTGCCCTCTACACAGTGATATGCCTATAGTTATGCACCGTCCTGCAAACGGTTCTTACACACAGACACACAGCCGTTGAAAGACTATTCTCTTCCGCCCGACGTCCAACATCCTCCTCCTGCTATCCGTCGGCTCTCGGGCTCGTCAGGGGTACCAACAGTGGGCTGATCGCCGGCCCTCCACAACTTTGGGCAGGAAGCTAAACTAGTTTTTTGTGCCTCTCATCTGACCCACATTCGAAAAATTTCAGGATCCTTCATCTGTCTGCAAGCGATTGCGGCCATTCTTCTCTCGTGCTCTCCTTCCTGCACGTTTCTCCCTCTGCTCCTCAACCGCATCACCATGCTTGCCAGTCGGGCATCACAAGTAACGCGCCGGGCGGCTGTCTGGTCTCTCGGCCGGACCTTTGCCACCGCAGCAACGCCAAGTCCTATCGCAAGCACCAGCACCACTACTCCGCCGGTGCGGCCGGCCTCTGCGAGTCACAAGGTCCTCGTCATTGGCGGCGGCTCGGCCGGTCTGACCGTGAGCCACCAGCTTCTGCGTTCCGGACGGTTCGCACAGGACGACATCGCCATCGTCGATCCGGCCTCGTGGCACCACTACCAGCCCGGCTGGACGCTCGTTGGTGGCGGGCTCAAGAACAAGGAGGACTTGCGAGCGCCCATGAGCTCGCTCGTCGACGGCAAGCTCAAGCTCTACGGCGCCGGCGTGACGTCGTTCAGTCCGACCGACAATGCCGTGACGCTCAGCAGCGGTGCCACGATCGGCTACGAGCAGCTCGTCGTTGCTCCCGGCATCACGATCAACTACGACCAGATCAAGGGCCTGCCCGAGGCCCTCGCCGACCCCAGCTCGCTCGTCTCGACCATTTACGGCTACGAGACCTGCGACAAGGTCTTTCGCACGCTCGACCAGCTGCGCAGCGGCAATGCCATATTCACCCAGCCGTCCGGCATTGTCAAGTGCGCCGGCGCACCGCAAAAGGTCCTCTGGATGGCTGTCGACAAGTGGACGCGCGACGAGCTCTACACGCCTGCCGATCTCGCCGCCTCGTCCATCAAGATCAGCTTCGCCACCGCCCTGCCCGCCATGTTCGGCGTGCCCAAGTACAGCCAGAAGCTCGAGGAGCTGCGCGTCCAGCGCGGTGTCGAGGGCCTCTTCCAGCACGATCTCACCGCCATCGATGGCGACAAGGCCACTTTCACCCTTGCTAACGGCGAGAAGGTCACTCGCCAGTTCGACCTCCTGCATGTCGTCCCCAAGATGGGCCCCCATGCCTTCGTCGCCAAGAGCGTCCTCGCCAACCCCGGCGGCCTGGTCGATGTCGACGACGCCACCCTGCGCCACAAGAAGTTTGCCAACGTCTGGTCCCTTGGTGATGCCTCTAGTCTGCCAACTGCTAAGACTGCTGCTGCCATCACGTCGCAGTCGCCTATCCTGGTTGCCAACATGCTGCAGGCCATGGACGGCAAGGACCCCCAGGCTGTCTATGACGGCTACACCTCCTGCCCTCTCATCACCCAGTACGGAAAGGTCATGCTGGCCGAGTTCAAGTATGGTGGCGAACCCAAGGAGACCTTTGGCGACTTCTTTGGCATCGACCAGAGCATCCCCCGCCGCTCCTTCTACTACCTCAAGAAGGACTTCTTTCCCTGGGTCTATTACAGCTCCATGGTCAAGGGCACCTGGGCCGGCCCCAAGGGCTTTATCAGCTAGGAGTGTGTGCAGCCATCTGGTGCTAGGATGGACGATAGATCTCGCTCTTTTAGGAATGCCAATAGCGATCTTCAAGAGCCCATGAGTCCCTGGACACGTGACACTTGTAGCTCCGGATTTACGATGCCCCGCACCGTTGGCCCCTTACGGTGTTGTGCCGTCCGCTTCTAGCTTAGCGCGTTTCGTCTCCTTTTTATCGTGTTCGTCAAATGCCTCTTTCCGTTTGTCCTGTCCGCCTGCAGACAGTGTCTTTGCAAGGTCAGCGTCTGCCGGCTGCGGCGGTACTACTGCACGGTCAAAGTCAATCGCCATGACGCGCTGCAGCTCCTCATTCCACACCATGTTGTTGTTGTTCTCGTCCCCGTGCACCACTCCATAGGGCTCCAGCTCCTCCAGCGTGCGCATCATCTCCTCGTGGTAGAGCGACGGGTTGTGCGTTTTCCGGCCGTGGTGCCACAGCGACTCACCGGCAAACGACATCAGCATCATGTGCGAGATGTGCGCGCCGCATTGAGTCCAGTACTCGTCTTCCAGCTCGATCACGCCAAACACCACTGGCACCAGCTGGCCCTGGCACGCTTCCAGAAAGCTGTATGCCAAGGCCTCCTGCTCCAACTGCTTGCAGTGTACCCGCTGCACACCCTTGCCCACGAAACAGTAGCCATATTCGCTTAGCGCTAGCTTGAACAGCGCCCCAATCGCGCCGTACATGCCGTACCGCTCAAGGTTCTGGCAATCGTGGTCCATGTCGTCAGCCAGCTGCTGCGTGAGTTTCGTTCGTAGCTCGTCTGCCGTAATCGGGTGCTGCTCATCCTCTGCGTCGCTTCGCCTGTGTAGATGAACATTAGGACAGCGCGGGTCCTTTTTGCCGCCTGTCTTAAGGCCCAATAGGCACGCCTGTGTGCAGAACGCCAGAGTCGGCGATACAGGGACATTGCCTGCATATGAACAGTCCGGCTCCACCTGCGTTGTAGCTGTGCCGACCGTGCCATTGCTCGACGCACATGATGATCGTGTCGTGTCGCTTGCGAGGGACATTGGGCTTGGGTTCCGCTCGTCATCGCGGCCTTGTCGGTGTGTGCTGCTTCGTTTTTGAGGGTCTCTAGAGGCTTCCGCCGTCCTTGAAGCCAGGGTGGCTGTCGTTGTACCAAGCGACACATCGGTCAAAGTGTTGGTAGGCATGTCCTTCATGTCCTTCATGTCTGCATATGGCTGGGGCCATTTGGGCTGCTCCTTGTGTATGCTCTTCTTCCACCGCTGTGTCATGTACTCGCCCTTCATCGACATAAGCACGAACGAGAGCACAAGCGCAACAGCGGAGCGTTTGACGTCCTCGCGTTCGGCTGATTGTACGGCCCGGATCGGCTCCTCTAGGTGGTAGTAAAGCGTCGTCGGCTGCTTCAGGTCGATGTGGAGGAAAATCAATGCATTGCCGGTGGTTGCGTAGCTGTATTGCAGGCCGTAGTCGATCATGTAGTGGAAGACTTGCGTGAATACCTTGGCAATGTCTCGCTTGGCCGTGGCTACGTTGTCGGCTTTGTTTTGGCCAGCAACCGTTCGGATGGCGCCCTCCATCAGGGAAGCCGCCGTCTCGGGAACGAGACAATCGCGGAGCAGAGAATCGCTAATCTTGTGTGCTGCTTTGTACTCGATCACAAAGAGCGGCCGGGCGTCGATGGTGTCGTCTGCGCAGTGCCGGAAACACCACTGGTCCGGATGCACCTTGGTTCGCTCTGGTGATCGCCGCTTCATCGGTGGGCCCGATGTCTCTCGTTCTTCCGCTTCTGCCGCCGCCCTTGCTGCGGCTGCATCCATATCCCGCTTAGCAGTACCGAGTGCGCCAATATACGCCGGCCGGTCGTCCTTGATCAGCAGGGGTTTGCGGAGAGGCCGGTGCTGAGTCCGGCCTCGGCTTTGCTCCCGCTGTGAGGAGCTGCCTTCGTCTGCTTCCACTTCGGCTTCAGGCTCGCTGTGTTCCTCGTCTGATTCGGCGGCGATGACGCCAAACGGGTAGTTGTTGAAAGAGATGGCGCGGGGAGGGTCGGTCATTGGAAATATCGACGTGTCGCCGCTGACAAGCTCGAGAAATCGGGGGAGGACGTCGAGCACGCAGCCTTCGACAGCTAAGCACTCAAAGTTTTTCAAGTCCTCCTCGCTGGCCAGCTTCTTGTCGCTCAGCTTGTCGGCAAGATACCCTAGGCCAGCAGGCGAAGGAAACAGTTCCTGCGAACGGAATGCTCGCTCAAAGACCGCAAAGCTCTCGTCGTGCAGGGCATCAAACTCGGTCCACGGCTGAAGGCTGCGAGGGTATTGTTTTCCGTCCACGCTCGTCAGTCCGCCGGTCGTCGAGAGGAGCTTGTTTCTCTCCACGTCGAGCTTCATGAAGACGTTGCTGTGGCATATGTCGAGAAATTCGAAGAACGCTGTTTTTGCAAGCTGCTTCTGAGCAGCTTTCACCCAAACATTGGCTTCTTCAGTTCGGGCATCTGCCAAGGCTGCTCGAGCATCTGCCTCAGCCACTTGGGCTTTCGCAGCTTCTGCCTCGGCTTTCGCAGCTTCTGCCTCGGCTTCCGCTGCTTTCACCTGAGCGTCTGCCTCGGCTGCTCGGGCTTCTGCTGCTTTGAAGAGGCTCTCTGCCTTTTTGAACAGCTCTTGGTAGTTGATATGAACAGCCATGGCGATGGAGGACGATGATGTTGATAATGAAGAGAGTACGGAGTAAGCGTACGGAGTATTGAGACTTGGAATATTCAGGTGAGCGCTAGTGAACCAGCCGGTGGATACGATAAGCACCGCAATTCGGTCACGTGATCAACGTCCATGTCCATAGAAACGCTGTAACTACGGAGTACGGAGTACAGTTTACGGGATTAAAGGGGCACCATTCAAGAAAGGTACATAGTTTTTTTGATAGAGTATGCTATCCGGATGATGCTTTCTTAAAAAGAGTTTTTTTCGGCCTCAAAAATGGTGTGCGAGAGAGTACACAAAGGAAGGGGTCCTGAGGCCCCTGCCCCCCTCTCTAAGAGTCTCATCACTAATACTTTAGCGTAATGTTCCCTTTACCCGTTAATAGTTGTGGTCGTTTTCCCTCTATAGCAGATAGGATAAAGCGTACCTAAGGCACACAATTTACAGCAGAATAAAAGCAAGCACCCTCGTCTACAATGCACTTATCCCAAGTCTTTTTTGCATGTAAAACAAAAGCTAGTAAACACACCCTAATTCGGCAGGTATAATCATAGGAGATATGCTAAAGCGTGAACATCTTTGTCTACAGGTATCTTACATCCGAGATTTTCTTTACATGTTAACAAAAGCTAGTAAACGTACCCTAGTTTAGCAGGTCTGCCGTTGCACGCTGAAATGCGTTAAGACATCAGTACTCCGTAAAGAGTCTTAACAATTTACTCGGAACAGTTGGTAGCTGCTGATTACAATATTATTAGCCTAATAGGATAAGTTGCTGTTGGGGATAAACACTGTTGGGTGATTTAAATTGTATACCTCCTAGTACTCCGTATAGTAGCCGTAATTGCACCTTCTTATCCTAGTTAAGATCGTCTCGTGAGAGTCACCGGTGAGTGCTAGTTCGTAGTCATGGCTGCTTAACGTGGTAGACTCCTAATCCATTTATTATCGTCCTTGTATCTATTTTGGCCATTAGCTATCTTGATTCGCTAGGTGGATATCGAGAGCTCTACGGCCATAATCAAGTGAAAGAGGCGGTTAAAATGGTATAGTTCTCGTGGCCATATAGTTCGTTCTTGTCTAGCAAAGGTGGGGTGAAGGTAGGTGTCTGTAAGGAGAAAGTGTGGACTGAGACAAAGGGTGCTAACAGCGGAGCCGAGGACTAAACCTAGCCATGGTCTGGCACAGTTACTACGTTGAAAGTACGCCGGTGCTCAGATGTAGCTAAAGAATAAGTATAAAAGACTTTGTTAAAGCCAGCATAAACTATCTGTGGTCCGCCCTAAGTCGCGGTATTATTCAAAAGCTTATCTTGGCCGTCGCTGCTAAGGACTTTTACCTTCACTAAATTCAACCACTTCTACTACTTGCAGCCTTCGATTATTAAGGAGAAAGTCTATATAAGGTGTCGCCGAGATCACCCCTTTCTAACCACCTATCTCTCTATATTATACAACCCAATTTCACACCACGATAGCTTCCTAGACTCGGATATATTAGAGGACAGAGCGTAAGAAAGATGTGTTTCTTCCTCTGACTTTAGATCGCTTTAATCTAATAAAATATATCTTATAAATAGCCGCTCAACGAATCAAACAGGGCAAAAGAAGAAGATTCATTATAATACACATTGTATATAATATTGATGTTGCCTTTATCGTCTGTCCTCTTCCCGACCATTTGGTTGGTAGCTGCCGTTACAGCCATGACTCTCTCACCGCGCGATGCTATCCAAATTGACGAATTGGATCGCTATGACACGTTTATGGCCACGCTCGGTGACACGCAGTTCCTAGACATGTACCTCACCGAGGCCAACGTCGTGCAGATTGACGTGTACGAGATTTCGGCGACCGAGAGCCCGGCGCACTCTGCCACCTTCGTTCCAAGCGAATACGCCAGTCAGTACTTCGACCAACAAGCCCAGCGAGCTGCGGAGATTCTCGAGACACCGACTGATGCGGACCTCGGCAAGCGCATAAATACTTGTGAACGCAAACAACCTGAGGCGACGGCGGCTCCAGATATACCACTGGGTGAGGATGTGTCGCGGTGCAATCAGTTCTGTGGGACCATTGCTCACTGCCGGGGTAACAACAGATGCCCGCATTGCTATGCGGTCCGGCAAGGGTGTTTGTGGCAGAAATGGTGTCGCTAAGCATCGCTCGCATAGTCTCTTATCTCGGCTGTTGAGATAAATTTGTGTCCTCCAAGAGTTACGTGCTGGAAGATCTCGTGATGTTCTTCGGGATCATAATAGTAGCATCTCGAAGAAGAATTATTGCCACCCATTACGAAAAACCTCACTTTTCCCACCCTTCACGGCGCCCTCCAATACCATTCAGATTCCTGTTATGCCGTCTGCTACGTGTATATAAGGAGGCCACTATGCCCCTTAGTGGGTATTGTTTTTTTCGATCCTTAGTTCAGTTCAATACATCCTCATGACAGAGATAGGCAGCCGCCTTCTGCTCCCGACGCTTTTGTGGCCCCACTGGGATTAAAAAATCGGCCTACATCGCGATCACGCATGATTTGGTATCCCTCTTTTGACGATGGAGCTGCGCAGACGCCTGTCATGTCCTTTGAGAGGCGTGTGGTCAAGATAGCCGACTCACTGGTCACTGCTCTCGGCTCGCACGTCGACTCTCGTCTGCCGCTCAACGGCAACAATTTCGAATTAAACGCATCAGCAACAGATCCCTACGGCTACCCTGTACCGAGCCTATAAATGCCTCAAAGACACCGGCATAGTGTTCCGCAGCCGCCATGCCTGTTGACCGTCGGCCATTGGCCTCTTCGCAGCCACGGCTGCTAGCTGTAGAAAGAGCATTGCCAAACTGGTCTCTTCAGCTCCAAAGATAGAGGCACTCGTCTTCCGTACAGGCATGTTGGTTCAGGTCAAGACCGCAGCTACCGTGGCAGCCAATGCGGCCAAATCTATCACAAAGAGGCATCATTCGGTAGCGTCGTAGCGGATACCGACCCGGTCGCAGTATTGTCCACGCACGAGGCATAATTCTACATTGTGACTGATTTGCCGGGGCGTGTTTGAAAGGGTTGTGCACGCAATGCACACCTGTACACTGAGAGGGACTCACAGGATCTGGTGCAAAGAATCAGCAGCGCGGAAAACTCTTAGCCTGCTCGTCTATGTGTCATCTCCAGCCAGACCTTGGCAGCGACGTCTGCTGCAGACCTGTTGATGGCTGTTGGAGACGTCCCGACACAGACGCTATGGTGGCCCTAGACCGCGGACACTGCCATCTAGGCTCTTGCATTGTATAACGAGGCAGTCGTCTTTCCTTTTGCAGTCGTCCGGGTTCCACGCTGTGAGAATGGCTGCTTCCTCAAGCACGTGGTCGGCTTTGACGCGTGGTTCTTTGGGTTGTGGCTGTGCGAGGCCGAGCAAACGGACCCGGCGCATCAGCTGGCCCTCCTGACGGCCTACGAGGCCATGGAGATGGGGTCTATGGTGACGGATGTGTGGCCGTGTGCTGGCGTTGAGAATAATGACGTCGCCGGTACGCGAGAGGAAGTGCGCCCGGTTGTTGGGATTAGTCAGCACATTCATTTGGCTGGCCAGCGATATGTCGCAGTCGCTGCGACGCCGTCACCACCTCGGCACCCACAATGTCATCATTAGCCGCGTGCTGGCCGCTGTCAAATTCTATCGCAACGACGTCAGCTACGTCGAGATGTACGGCACCGGAAAAGAAGCCGACAACGCCTGAGAGATGGATGGCGTGCTCGGCATCGTTGCCCCTGCCTCGGCCCCGGCTCCATCTTCCGGTCCGTCTTCTCGTATAGCCTTAGGAAGCAGCCCGATCTCCCGGCTAGACACAAGGGTAACAGCGGCTCCGCTGAGTCGGCTTTGGACGCTGTCTTACATTGGTGCGCCACAACCTGATTCCGCCTCACATCAGCATCACAATTCGCATCAACAGTAAGTTTCCCTCGGACCTGCACCAGCGAGATGTCCTCGGGAGGCACCTACCCTGCTGGTTCTATACATGAACTTCAATGACAATACCTCTTTTGCACCGACGTCGAGCCTCACAAACGTCCACAGCGGCCACCTCGATGCCGACTTAGAGCTCCCCTCCCATTCCTCCAGCCAGTTCGGTGCTTCTGCAAGAAAGCCCAATCGGACAATACAAAACTCTGTGGCTCTTACCGAACAGCTTAGGCGTGACCGTATCGTACTTGACGCTGCAGGACCTCGACCTGCCTGTTACCGTCTACGGCCTGAGCAGCCCGTTTACCATGAGTGTCCGCGTGCCGCGGGATCTCTGCATGATCCAGCGGTTCTTTGCCGAGCTCCAAGATCGAAGCTTGGCCGAGCTTCGTCATCGTCAGCACCACGGGACGTGCTACCTGCGTGGATGGTTTACCGACGGGATCTGCGCCCAAGGCATTTTCCAGGATCCCGTGGCAGCCGGTGTGGAGGCTGAGAGGGTCGTGCTGAACGACAGTCCCAGCCCGGTCAGCTTAGCCAAGTTGTTCATGCACCTGTTGCCGACTTCTCTCGGCTCGGCGTCTTCGGCTCTGATGCTGCCTCAACCGGCCTAAGTCGTTATCTGCTGACTTTGTTGCTGCCGCAGCTCCAGGAAGTGGATGTAGTGCCCTACTGATTTATACCTTCTTCTCTATAGAACAGCAACGTCGACGAGCCACAATAAATGGTATATAGCCTACAACAAGATTTGTGTCTATTCTGATCCTTAGTTTCCACGACGTTGTATCTCCATTTGCAGTAGCTCGGCAATAGCCTTGTGCCCCTGCTCAGCAGCCCTATGAACCAGCGTATTATCGTAGACATCTGTCGAATTGACATTGACGCCGTTCGTAGCGACTAGTAGCTTGACCACTGCCTCGTGTCCATTCTCAGCAGCCCAAGACAACGGCGTCCGACCGAATTCGTCCCTCGAATCAGCATTGACGCCGTTCGTAGCTAACAGTAGCCTAACCACCGCCTCGTGTCCCTTCTCAGCAGCACAAGACAACGGTGTCTGGCCGTATACGGAATCTTTCGAGTCAACGTTGACGTTTTTCGTAGCTAGTAGTAGCCGAACCACAGCCTCGTGCCCATTTTCAGCAGCCCGAGAGAGCGGTGTCTGACCGTGAACAGCTTTCGAATTGACATCGACATTGTTCGCAGCTACTAGTAGCTCAACCACGGCCTCGTGCCCATTCTCAGCAGCCAAAGACAACGGTGTCCGGCCGTTTTCGTCCCTTGAATCAGCAATGACCTTTTTTGTAGCTAACAGTAGCCGGACTACCGCCTTGTGCCCTTGCTTAGCAGCCCAACACAACGGTGTCTGGCCGTAGTAAAGGTCTGTCGAGTTAACATCGACAGTGTTCGTAGCTAGTAGTAGCGCAACCACATCGTCATGCCCACTCCCAGCAGCTCGAGACAACGGCGTCTTGCCGAGAGTATCTTTCGAATCAACTTTGACGTTTTTCGTAGCAAGTAGTAGTTGAACTACCGCCTTGTGCCCTTTCTCTGCAGCAAAAGATAACGGTGTCATGCCGTCTTCGTCCCGATCGTCAATGTGATCGTGGCTGGACTTGATGATGTCTGACAAAAGCTCTTGAATCCCAAATCTTGCTGCAATGTGGACTAAACTGGATCCCTTTGATATATGATTCAGCCTATAGTTTTCCGGCATGAGCCTCAGAATCTGTTCGATATGCGCCAAAAAAGCAACGAAGGAATTTGACGGCCAGTCAAACAGTCCCAGAATATCTTTCATGGGGACGCCATACTTGGCGCTTTGCAGTGTGTGCGTTAACCATGAGGTCAGTGCGTATTTAAGGAAAGGGTATCTGGAAAACATCGTATAAGGGCTCAGCCGGGTATTTTGCAGCTCTTCCCTTTTCAAATAGCGAATGCAGGCTCTAGACAGTTGGTAGTATGCCCGTCCAATCGCGAGAGTAGACGATGGCAAGCTGTTGCGGGGAGGAAAGCGGCTGTCTAAATCGGTCAACTTCTTGTTGAAAAAGTCCTTGACCGACTGGTGAATGAACTGGACATGACCTTCAGGCGTCGCAGTGACCTCAAGAAGCCCACAACTCAGAGTTTGTACTTGTCGGCTCATTTGTTCATTGTCCATCGTATAGGCGTTTGAAGAGGATGGGCGATCGGGTCTGATCTCCATGGCCCAGCGTAGCTCATTTAGCGACAAAGGCCGAGTAGCAAATAAAACCCATTGAAACATCCTCAGAGAGGCAGCGTTCATTTGCTGAATGAGATCGGCGTATAGTGAATAGAGGTCTTGCGGAATGGCTGCTATAGCAGCCTGGATTTTCGCTGGAGAGGTACCTTTCTTTGTGAGCTTCCGAACTTTCCTTACCACCAGATCCACCCACAAGAACACCCCAGAAGCTTGGCGGATGACAAGTTCTGAAATGGCCGGATCCACATGCGATAGTTGGGTCATCACAAAAGTCGAAATGTCGGCCTTGTTGTTGTCTTCGGGATGTATTTCCAGACCGTTCTTCCAGTCCTGGACTGGATAAGGACGACAGGCGAAGCAGATGCGAAAGCGGTGATGGTCTGAGGCGCGGGCCGAGAGTTTGGTGATCAGGGATAGAAACCTCTCGATGACGACTGTTGCACTATCCTCGCCACACTCATCCAAGGCATCGGTAAACAACCAAACGGAACGTTTCTCGAGAATCTCTGGGATTGCTGACTCGAAGAAGGGCCAGAGCTCATTCTCATTCCAATGCCACTTATTCTCCTTGAATTGGCTGCTCTTCTGTTTAGACATGTCGACGAGTCCTTGCAATACCGTTGGTAATTGTTCAAGAACCTGGTGAAGAAGATATCTAATGAGTCCCAGCGATGTTCTCTGCAGGTCATGGCCGCGACCGTGGAAGAAGAAGGACAAGACAAGATCGGTAGGCCGAGCGCTTGGAGCAGCTGCCTGATTGCGCAGGGCGTGTTTGAGAAGCGTCGACTTCCCCGAGCCGGGCTTTCCCTTGATCCAGAGCACGGCCTGGCCAGAAATGGCCCAGTCCCGGTAATTTGGGTGTTCCAAAAGCCACTGACATGTTCCCTCGGTAGCGAGCTTCACATTGTTGGCGCGATCCTGCATGTGTGGAAATGCTAATGACTGTAGGCACTTTATCTCCGGGTCTGATAGTATTATGTGTAATGGGTCTGCAAATATTAACGCCAGCTCCATTTGCTAGGAGCTTCTTTACACATACTCGCTTTCTGAATAAGAGCTTTAAGCCGTCCCAGCGCCAAGAGAGAACGCGCATCATGCTGCGCAAACTTGACCAACTCCGAATGAGCGCAAGCCAAAGCACAAGTATCGCTCATATTATTCCCGTTTGGTTTACAATGCGTGGCCGACGCAATAGACACCAATACTGCATGCGGCCCGTTCATACTCCACTTCCCATTCTCATCCTACCTGCCGTCAGTAAGACCCTTGCAGCGACTGGCTTGTAATATTGACTTACCATTTGGGCCGTTGGAGATTCGTTGGTTTCATAGAAAGAAATGATGACCGGGTCATACATTTGAAGAAATTTTTGGAAATCCTGGTATTGTCGCCGTAGAAAATCTGCGTCGCTGCCGATCGATTCGAGCAGCTGCCGATTCGGCCGATCTCCTACCATGGCCTTGAGAGATCCTATGTTCATACCGTCATTTGGGACACCAAAGAAAGCAATCCCACGCACAGCACGAAGAAGTCGCATGTGCTCCGGCTCCTTGGATTCTTGCAATGCTATAAGGGCCTTTGAACTGTTAGAATCTTGCAACATTCGTTCTGGGTGCTGCAGTCTATATTCACCTGCTTGACGACCAGGCCCCCGAGGCTATGGGCTACGAAGATGATCGGGCGGGAGTCGCTACCTGCCGAATTAGGACCTTGTGTGGCATCAAAAACAGAATGCATAAACGCAATCCCGATGTCGGACAGCCCCTGAAAGTTCCGGCTATCACTCAGGCTAGCTTCGTAGCCGTACGTCATCACGCGTGTGTTTGACTTGCCCGTGCCGGCCATGTAGGCCGGCAGCGCATCTCGCAGCCACATGTGATCTCCGCCACGCTCCTTGAACGAGCCGAATGCATGCGCTCCCAGACCGGGGACAGCAATCAGGCTAGGCGTAGTTAGTAGTGAAGTTGCTTTCAAATCAGAACAGCACTTACTCGTATTTGTGGTCTTCGGGGGCGGGTTTGTGGAGCGTCGTGATACCGATGAAGCCATCATCGACTGTGAGGGAGGTGCCTCTATTGCGACGTGATCCTTCAATTTTAATCCTGCTTTCTCCGGTCGGGAACGTCGATGGAAAGGAGACTGTGGCCGTCTGCCATTGTCCGTCGTACTCGACGGCCAAAGACTCAACAGTAGGAAGTTCTTCTCCGTACGTTGCAGTAAGACGAGCCTCTAGATTGTCCTCTGTCCAGTCCTTGGGAACGCCGCGCACTCGGAATGTCCTTATGCTGTCCGATCGGATGGGTTCCTCAAAGGGAGGAGACTTTAGCCTCACCATCTGTTTGTCTAAATCAGAAGACATGGAATCAATGATCCCCGATCCCTGCACCGTCATCTTTTTGGACACCATTGTTTATTCAGGTAGACGTTGTTGATATTGTTTGAAAGCCGAGAATGGTAAGAAGATTAGTAGACCCAGGACATCCCATGATCCTATTTATATGACTTTCCCAAGAACGTCACATCCTGGGCACATACAAACGCCTAACGGACAATCATTGATCGGGTAGCAGTGCAGACAATGCCGTATTGTGTTTGCCGATTAGACTGCAAATGGCGCTATAAGGCAGCTGGTCGCGACGTACTCGTACAGCTGCCATTGCATTAGTGCGAGTTGAGACTTGCGTGTGGTGGATGCGTGGCAAAAGTCCATACGCTGCCATACTCCTAAGTGACCGTCATGCACTAGAAAAATTGATGATATGAATTGAGCAGGTTGCTACAGAGGCGCTGGGTGATAAGCAGGGTGATAAACATGTAGATGATGGCAAAGGAAACCCTACCAGGTTCCATTGCAGAAGTTGAAGGCAAATCAAGGCAACGCACTGTTGATACCACACTGTTGATCCGTCCGTTCTGGCACACATAACCGGGGTTTTTGTAGAGGTCCGCGGCGGCCTCCTTGAAAGCATTACGGCAGCTGTGCCTTGCTCGTTTCTACACTGCCTCCCCACATCCCGTCCCATAGATTGAATATGTCGAATGACAGGAGAAATTGTGGCTTCGGACAAAGCAAACGTGATTTATTGGACGTTTGAAAGCTCGTAAGCGGCAATAAGATTGGTAAACCACATAATTCATTTCCACTAGCAACATCGGTCACTTGCTTCCGCTCCCAGTCTCTCCATAATAAAGAGATAAAATCTATCAACTCCGGCTATTCTTACAATCTCCGTCCCCAATACAGAAAGCGAATTATTTCATCCCGCTTGCAGAGCTGGCCGTCCAGCAGATCAGCCATATTCTCCGAGAGGCAATGGCTTGAAATTGGGTTGACGTATACGATTTAGGGCGAAATTGCAGTCACCTGTGCCCACCTTGGGTGTGGTGGGATTGAGTAGTGTGTGTGCTGATAACTAGACAGCAGTCTTCAATTTACGTTTGCTGTTGGTCAGTTGGCGTTGAGGGACAACGGCAATCACCTTAAGCCCCCCGCACTGCGGCTCATCGGTTAGTAATCAATGAATGCGCGTTGATTGGCCCAACGGAAGAAACGCGGGGCCAAGCCAAATAAACATATGAAAACCTTCAACTTGTTTCACCAGCTCTTGCTATATATCGCAGCTCGGGGATTCAAATTATTTGTCTTGTATATTATCTATTAAAGTCGCTGTCCCTGGCCGAGTCCTCGTACTTCATGGGGGGCAGCATGGCGACTCAGGCGACGGTCTAGAAGTAGATGTTTTGGAGCCGCATTTGACACGTCGTAACCAATGTCCAGAGTTTCAGATTTGCGGACACTCTCTGTTGAGCCTCCTGCCGCGCCGCTTCGTCGTTCTTGTGCGAGCCAGGACTGAGGCCCAAGCTGCTGCGCTGGTAGTTGAGCCTGCAGTAGTGCCTGTTGTGGAGTTTGTTGCTATCACTTCGTAGACAGCCCGCTATTGGGGACAAGACTTGGGTTCTTCAGTCTGCTCCGCCCGCGTACGCCCAACTAGCCAAAGCCGGTTCGAGTTTCATGCGATGGCATCACTTTCTGACGACGCGACCGGGTGATTTGCCCCTAACCCCTGTGATTGGGTCGTGTTATCTATGTTGTTGCCGCCCGTTGCGACCTGTCGTGCCAGCAGGCACGAATCGCTGTACGACGTACGATTTTGGCCGCGAGCGTTCGTTGATTTGACAGCAAGTACGGAGTAATGCTTATGAATACAGGTTTTTCCGCCGATGATCGGCAATCTGGCGGCAACCTGGCCGACTTTGAGGCTCTTCTAGGTGGCCTCGACCAACAGCTTGGTGGCGTGGCCCTCGTGATGGCTGTTGGCAACTATCTCGGTATATTTCTCCAGTCGGACAAGAAGATGCGCCCGTTAGCGCCCACGACTAAGCAGCCTATGGGTGCTGCGGCAGGCGCTATACTCTGACACCCGACGAAATTCTGTCAGATTATCCATAATGAGGGCGGGACCCCACAGTTACTCTTTCTCGCCTTATGTGCAGTATGTATACCATCCGACAGATTTGGGCCTGTCAAATATACCCAGAGACCGCACCTGCTGTCCGGAGACGGTGGATGCATCTCTGATGACAGCCTTACTGTCTTCCTGATTGGCGTGGCGGACCTGCGCGTTACAGCGGGGCTTTCTGCTACCCGATCGAAGCGTGTGGATGTGCTGGCCCTTCTTGGGTGGTCGGTCGATCCTGTGGCGCTGTACGGAGTATGGAGTATATTACGGAGCTTTATGGGGAGGGGGAATACACCTGTCGTAAATCCGCTATATCCGTCAAGAGTTTCCGCCGGCAGATTGTTGACAGCATTCGGGACAATGTGTGCTTGAGAAAGGAAGATACAGAGTAAGGAATACAGCCACTTTTCTTAGCCCTTAACTAACGTAAGATATACGAATATGGAAATCGAAGCTTTCGAGCAAGGTCGTATTTTTCCCAAGGAAGTACGCCACTTCACGATTGCATCGACCCTGCCTACGTGCTGAAGCTGCCGTTTCCTTAAGATCTCTCCTCTAATCACTGAATCTGACGACGGGGGACGTTGCAGTCTCTGACTGGATTATGGATACTCGAGTATAGACGCTACACGATCCCATTACTAACTTTCAAAATAGCCGTTCTAGCCTTGTAGCCAAGCCGGTCTGAGCCGCCGTAAGCCGAGAGCAAGCTATTACGGTCCAATATGATCCTTCAGACTTCTGAAGCGGTCCAGCGTACCAGTATTTTATACGGGGAATACTGACGGTGTCTATTGTATCGACCGTCGTCCCCTTTTGGGATGGTCAAAGTAGTGCAGTGCCAACGCCGTCGTCACATCCTGCTGCACAACAAGCATGAGAACGGTCACCAACGGTATGCTGCTGCCATCGGACTGGAACATTTCCCGCACTGTCAGTTTCGGGGTGTCGGCGTCGCCAAGCTTCAACTGCGCGTGCAACAGTCCAAGCTACCTCCTTCGTGTTCTGGCTGCTCCCGGCGGAGACTGCTTCATAGTAATCAACTGCGTCCTTGGCCTCGCTCGTTGCGTACGTGTAGTCGCCGTCTCATAGCCGCATCGTGGTCTTTCCATCATAGGTAGGCACCCGGTCGACTTCGTTGCTCTCTGCGGCCTTCAGAGCGGTCTGTGCATGCACAAGGGCCTTTGTCGTCCAGTTAAGTCGTTACAGGCCGCAGCCATGCTCCTGTAGCACAACCATTTCTAGCCAGCGCGAGAGTTAGTCCTGTCGAGTTCGATGGTACGCTTATACACCTGCAAGGTTACTGCGAGCAATACTATGGCGCACATCGAGTATATCGGGTAGGAGAGCGACTGGCACTATTGCTAAGCGACAGAGGTCTTTAAGTGAGTATAGCTTTATTATAGCAAAATTTGAGAAATCAGTCCGGCATTGCTGATAAGCACGCGTTGGGTAGGATCCCACTTTAGGCCTTGAGCTTCTCACGCGGGCATCATTGAATGCTGGGCGGTCGAGCGGCCGAGGACCGAAGCCTGCCACTACCGCGACTGAAGCCCCGGCCTAGCGATGATCTTGGTAGTTCGGCCTATCTGAAGCTATCGTGGCTATATCCAGCTCAAATAGCAGCCGCGTGAAGACGGCCTTGCTTATGGTTGTTTTATGACAGTAGTTATCTTACAGCGTCTGTGTGATAGAGGCCAGTGCGTTGCTCAATGCCGTATCAATACGTGGAACATTGATGCCATGTACTTGAGTACCATCTTCACTAAAGTCTTGTCGTTCTTGTCGTTCTTGTCGCCGTCTGATTTGTGTACGCCCGCTGCAAAGGAGTGATGCACCACGTAAGACCTTATTCGGCTTTAAAATCTAGCTCGCTGTGATAGCTTCGGTACCAGCATAGTTTCCGTTAGTCCTGTTCTCTTATCAGTCTGTGAACCTCTGCCTAAATAAAAGATGACGAGAAAATTCGACGACACCTGCACCCAGCTGCCTTTTTTCCTTTAAGATTATCAGCCGCCTGGTCCCGTGTGGCTTTTTCTGACCACTCTATCTGTAATATAACCAAATGTCGGGGCGCAGGGGTGAACTGGGGGAAGATCGGAAGATTTCGTGTTGTTGAACTTTGTAGAGCCAAATCTGCTCTGTACTCTGCAGTGATATTGGAATGACCGGCCTTGCCGATTTTCGGCTCCCCGACTATGCTTACATTATTTTATCGCTGTCCAGTCAGGGAGCTTGTAAAGACAGAATACACAAAATGGCACCAGAAGACCCGAGAATTGAGGGACTCTTCCGATTGGACCCACCATCCGTTTGCACGTAGCATTGTCGCATATGGGTCTTCAGGCACAGACGTGTGTGGCTACTTCCTACTATGTAGTACTCCGTAGCAGTTTTATGTCTGAATTGGTAATGATTTGGACCGCATCTAGATTTCCGGAGAGCTCCAACTTTGTTGCGCGGTGGTGCACGGACCACCATTTATACAAGGCAGCCTGTTTTCAGGAATACAACAATCTTGGCTCAGCACGTTTTCCATCTTTTTACGGAGTATTTTTTACATTGTGCGGCCGCTGAAGCTCAGCCTTGTGTTGGTCCGTGCGAAACTACTATTCCTAATACGGAGTACTCCGTAAATGTTTGCACATAAGAAGCTTAGCTTACTCCGAATGTTCGTTCTATCTTACATAGTACAGAGTCTTGTTACCAACACAGAATTACTAAGTTCTTGGACGATATGCGGAGTGGTAAAATGTAAACGAAATTCCCCTTTTAGCAGTCCTATAAAATAGCATCCTTCCACTTTACAGCGCGGCATTGACTTCTAGACCACGTGCGATTACAGGACAGGTTACACTTCCGAGAATGGCCTCACCGTACTCTGTACGTAATCAATGATTTCTAACGTAAATATAAACCGATAAAAAGGGGGCAGCAAGCATGATCCTTACTGGATAGGGCTTAGTATCCCGCGCGGGATCACGAGCCAGCGTCCGCTACGGCCTAGTACGGAGTAAGATGCAGAGTGCGGAGTACGAGTACTCCTTTCTTTAGGGGCGAATTTCGGTGCCAATTAAGTCTCCGAAATATTCCGTCTAGGATCCACTACCCCCTACTTTGTGGTCTGCGCCGCAGACAGTAAATCACTCCGTACGGAATAGTAAGATATGTATGACAGATACGAGCAGACATGATAGTTGCCTTCTGCAAATGTGCAACTGGCCCGGGAACGCCTACCCGAAGAGAAACTTACGGCGTACAGGCTATACTTCGGAGGGCGCAGAGGCACCGCTACCTGCATGTAAAGAATAGTGTCAAGCATTGGAATCCGCCACACTGTGGCCCTTCCGCCCCACTTGGCCGTACGGGCCTGTGATTGGTTAGAAGGCACAAAAGCGGGGCCTGGCACTAGTATTAATACGGATCCCCAGAAGGGTCGCGATGTATCTATTTCTTCCTTAGTACACAACACTCTCTCGCCTACACTAGACCCTATTCAGCCTCCTGCTCCTCACAGTGCATCACGTTATATGACCGCTACGTATAGCCTCCTTTAACCTTGACAAATAGGAACTAAACGTAATTTTCGGCGACGTCTGCTGTAAACATCTAGAGCTTGCTCTAGATTACTGAAAGTGCAGGCGGCTGCTAAGTGCAATGTGCTTCTGGTACGGAGTAGAAATATTACATTGTACGGTGTGATTTGTGCTTATTTGCGCCTTGGTCATAACACGTCACATTTCAGCTTGCCTCGTGGATCAAATCAAGTAGAATACTCCGTATGTAGTGCCGAAATATCACACGTACCCCTCTTTCATTACAATCGTCCAGCCACCTTTTGCACACTTATCCGTCACCGTTTTTCCCTCTCTTTTAATTTGAATATACTCCGTATCATCGTTTACTTGATTCGCGGCGCTCACATCTAAGTTAGGCGAACAGATGGCAGAAGCCAAAAAGACGTTAGGGCAACCTTCATCTGCCACTAGCCCTGTGGTCCCCACTCCTGCACCGGAAGGTTCTGTATTGCCAACCTCGGAAGACGTCGAGGTTTACCCCGGCCACTATTGGACTGCCCAGCCGTGGGACGATGTGAGACTTGCTCTGATTGCCCCAACTTCGACGCTGTCCTCGCAAGAACGTGGGCATCTATGGTCGCGTGTGTACGGTTGCCTAATATGTTGCATAGGACAATGACTCGGCGCAAGGCGATGATGCGGCTACCTCTACCTCTTCCATCACATCATCTATCCTGAGATACCGGACAGTCAACGGCCGGACATATCACAGCGATAGCATCGCAACCAACAAGTACTGGTAAGCTTTGAGAACAGCAGTGCCGACATCGATATGCACTAACTTGAATCAAGGGGTGCAAATGACGCGAATCAGCAAAATGCACTGGACATCTAGTACGCCTAAAGCTATCCTACTTCTGTGGCCTTTTTTATTAATATCTAGCCACCATGCGTTCTTGCTGATGTTGGACGGAAAACTCCATCTCGCTCCCTTGCCAGACAACATAGAGGTGAGTTGTCCACTGTATCTTGTTCTTGCATATATATGGCTAACGTACAATCAAGCGCGTACTGGACATTGGAACTGGAACGGGAGTATGGGCTATGTAAGGAAGCCCATCAACAATCTCCAAGTGTAAACGTACGTCAATAACGGCTGACACGGTGGCTTAGTGACTTTGCCGACTTACACCCTGACGCCACGGTAACCGGTACCGATTTATCTCCTATTCAGCCCTCATGGGTCCCGCCGAACGTTAGCTTGTATGAGCAGTGCCTTGATTCTGGCTTTTATTGCGGCGCATGGCTGATAAATGCATAGCGAGATCGAAGATTTTACCCAGCCGTGGACATTTGCGCGAGAGTCAATCGACTTTATCTACGGACGTTGGTTGATAGGCTCCGTAACGGACTGGACGGCCTTATTTAAGAATGCCTTCGAAGCATTGAAGCCAGGTGGCTGGTTCGAAACCTTTGACTTCAATGGCTTCTTTGAGTCTGATGATGGTTCCTTGACCGACAAGGCTGCTGCCAGCCAGTGGGGTTACATCTTTCGAGAGGGTGCAAAGAAGCTTGGCTCAACGGCCTCTTTCACGATAATTAGCGATAATGTGCAGCAGAAAGGCCTCAAAGAGGCGGGCTTCATTAACATTCAAGAGCACCCAATGAAGGTTTGCAATTCTTTTTCCGTTGCTCTGATTTACTTGACTGACAACTTGCTAGGTCCCTTGCTCCGAATGGCCAGAAGACCCAAAGCTGAAAGAAGTTGGCTTGTTTATTCGAGCTGCCTGGGAAAACGATCCTGAGGGTTTCATGGGCTTCATGGCGAGTACGATTGGTTGGTCACCAGAAGAAATTACTGTCTATTGCGCTCACATGCGTCGCGAGCTACGCAGCCTGAAGATCCGTCTTTACTACAAATGTAATGTTGTCTGGGCCCAGAAACCATACTCCTGAGATCTAGCTAGATGGCTCTGGGCAGTTGTTTGCATAGTTTGCATGTGCGTATGTCAGTTGTTGAATCTCGTTTACTCTTTATATTAGATAATGGTCTGTCCAGTGTGGAAATAGTTTCATAACAATTCAAGTCTGTCTGCACGAGAAGGAATCAATAAGGGATCCCATCAAAGAACGTGCTGGAAGCACATATGCATGTAGGAGCCACATGCCTTTATGCAGATGTCGTATAAATATTCGGCCAACGCGTTAGTTGGAAATTCAACGGTTTTTCTACCCCGCCCCCTCATTACCGCCCCTCTCCTAACTTGCTAAAAACAAACGCTAGTCACCCACCATTCACAACGCTTACGAGCCAAGATGAACGAGCCGTCACTTGCAGAAGTAGTGAGAGATCTTCACAAAGATCTCCGCCGGAAATATGCGCTGCACGGGACCGCTATTGAGAAGGTGTGGCATTCTTTTGACAGCGCCACGCGAGCTAAATGCCTCAAAGCCGGTTTAGTCGACGGAGGTGTGCTCGCACACCCACTGGATAGGTCTTTGGGAGATGTGTACAAGTTCGTACCTGAGATAAACCTCAGGGACATTGCAGAATCGGGCTCGGACTTCCTGCTAGACCATCTGCGGCACCGAGCAAACAAGTCGCTCATTGAACAACTTCAAGCAGGAGTCCGCGGCGGTCAGGGTGATTTGGACTTCATCGAACTGATGATGCGCACGAAAAATTTGCGGCATGCGACTCGTTTCCGCAATTGCATCACATTTTTCATGGACGACGAAAAGTACGGCGAGTCGTTTGAAATCGCACGCGAAAAGGGGGAGGTTTTGAACAAAATTACGCCTGCTCTTAAGGCACGCGTCGCGGTTCCTCAGGCGACTGGCGAGCTGATCCTGATCAGACAACAGTGCCTCTTAAAGTCGTTTAACATCCTTGTGGAAGATATACTGGATGAGGGTGCTTGGGCCCATGGCCAGAAGAATCGGTCGAAGAAGATGGCCAAATCCGTGACTCAGGCACTATCCAAGCTCACTATCCTCGAGGCGCCTGCATATATCAGCTTTTCGGATCTTCTAGCCTACGCACACGACCAGATGACTGATTTCGAAGACTACCTCGGCCTTCTCTCTGTGGAGCCAGTCGTCCTAAAGCATGCGGTCAACTTGCAATTCGTTAGTCAGCCCGAGCTCATCGCCGACGAGAAGGGCCGCACAATGCCTTTTCACACCGACAAGTATATCAGCGGCTCCGTGTTTGACGTGGTCCACAACGCTGTCCAAGGCACTGCCATCTGGACGTACATTGCCCATCTTCTCACATTGCTCAGCATAGGTGGACAAGACAAGGTGTTGCGGACAATCGTTCTCCAGGAGCTCTCGAATGCCTGCTATCTAGAATACGGGCGCGTCCAGACCACTCTCAAGCGCCAAGTTCAGAGATGCTCCGGTGTCAAGTGGTTTAAGAGGATTTCCGGCGCGTATGACAAGGCCGGTAATGCACGCATTGTCGTGAAAGGGAACACGGCCAGCCTGACACGAGACAACCCACAGCTTCAGTACCTTATCAGCCTCTGTCTCCCCGACACCAGTGTGTCCAAAGCAGCCGACTGGATGAAGAAGCTGAGTAATTTGCACAAGGTTCATCCCCTGGAGCGAGAGAAGCTGGAAGAGAGCGAAGTCGACTCCCTTGGCGATCTGGCCGTCATCATCGAATTTTCTCAGGATCTCTCCAATGTCATCCCAATGCCGTCCTTCTCTCGCAACAAGGGGCAGACGTTTGTCTCTCGGATGCAGGAGCTGCAGACTAAACTGAATTTGCTCAAGAACCAAGTTGACCTGAGCGAATTCGCTGCTCTCGTCGATAACCTTTTGGTGCCCGGTATGGCCGAAGGAGCCCTGCAGTTACTTGACAAGTTTGTGATTGAGAAGGCCGGTATGAATATAGGCATTCTGTATCAAGTCCTTGTCGAGGACTGCCTATCAGGACTACAGCAACAATTTGAGATGACCAAGATCAAGCTGACGCAGGGTGGCAAGGCCACTCCGCCAACCCCCCCTCTTGCAGATCCAGACGCCCAGAAGTTCCTCTCGGAGCAGCAGGAACAAAATCAGACGACGCCAACAGATCAGTCTTCCTTTGAATTCGCGCCGCGCAAGGACGTGGCCACCACTGTGGTGCCGGCATCCCCCCCGCAGACCTTCCAAGTAAGCGCCTCGACAGCACAGGTTTTTGCTACGTTTTTTGCCAAGTCGGTCTCGCAGGGGTCTGTAACCTGGTCGGCGTTTGAAGCTGCCATGGGAGATATGGGATTTTCGGTCTTGCTCAAGTTGGGCTCAGTCTACACATTTTATCCTCCGGATACCATGCTGGCAAAGAAGCCGCTCACCGTTCATCAGCCGCTTCGGTTCAAGATCGAAGGCCACATGATTCTTATCTTTGCACGGCGGCTGCGAACAATTTACGGGTGGGATGAGAGTACGTTTGTGGTCGCCTAAACCTCTGTTTTGTCTGAGAGGAGCAGGTTGCAAGAGCGAGTTGCACTACCAAGGTTGCAGTTGTCCGAGAGTGAACAGACTTTGTATTCTGGCCAGGAGTCTTCGTAACACCTATAGAACGAGGAAGCTCAGTGCACAAGGTGCAGGGACTCGTCAACGGAGCATTAGGTACATTTGGGCTCCCTCAGTTCTGTTTGAGATATCGGCACACTGCTATAGCGCAGTGAGGTCAGGGCAAGGCCCAATTAATTCTACACGAGCATCTAGGCTCTATCTAAATCAATGATTTTAGACAACACCGCGGCCACGATGTCAACGAAGTGAACTTTATGCGGGGACTTTCTACCAAACTGTACTGTATCTGTAGGGTTTGTAGCCTATGCATCAGCCGCAAATGAGGAGACGCGTCCTCTGGCTCTACAAGCAAAACACGATTTCAGCATAGAAGGAAGCACCTTATTGACGGTCATCATGGCTTTCAATTCGCCATATGAACAAGGAAGCCCATTTCTTTTGTTATAAACTAAAGAATTCGAATAACGCCAGCACTACCACATGACTCCCTGACATGAAAGAAGCTGCACCCTCATCCTAGTGGTTTTGTTTTCGCTTGTATTTCTCTATGCCGCCTCTTCCCAAGACCTCCGAATGACCCGGGCAAACATGTCGATGTTCACGTCCTCGCGGATCTCTGACTTCTTCGCCTCGTTCTCGGGGTTTTTGGGGATGATAGCTGAGGTACCTTCGACCTTCCAGCCGCAGGTGCCGGTGACGAATTTGCGGACAGCATCCTCGTTCAGGCCAAGCCACTGCTCCAGTAGGCTTAGCTGGATCTCGCGGAAGGCGTGGCTGATGAGCTGGGCGATGCGCACGCGGACAATCTCCTCAAAGCCATCAATGTCGGTGGTCAGGTCAGCGTACAGGTCGTCGGAGTCGAGCGTGGCCCAGAAGCGGGCGTACTGGGCGCCCTCGAGCAGGTTGTTGAGCGCGCGCAGCTTGGACACGGCCTCGGCCAATTCAGAGGCGCCAGAGGTGGACGAAGCAGCAGCAGCAGTGGTGGAGGCGGCGGTCGGGCCTAGCAGGTGCAGGCCCAAGCTGAACTGCGGCGAGGGAAACTGGGTCATGGCCTTGACGAGGATGTTGGTGATGACCTCATCCTTGATCCGGTCCGGGTTGAGCTGGTACCTGGGGGGCGTAGAGGAGATTTAGCATTCTAGCTCCTCCATCATTCTTCTCACTTTGGACACAAAAAACAAAACACAAGCCATAGATCAGAGAGTTCAACAGTTGACTTCATGAGAGGTCAGGTAATAGGAAACGTTTTTTAAGTCATCATTAAAATAGTGGCAGAGGAAACCAGAATCAGATAGCCTAATAACGGGAGGAGAACACGTACAGCTTCAGGAGAGTCCGGTTCGCATTGCAGTCGCAGAACCGCTCCTCGCATTGTTGTGCCAGGTATGCCTCCAGGTGAACGACGGCCTCGGGGTTGTACCGCTCCAGCCCATTGATGATGGCGGAGATGGCCTCCGGGCGCTCTGACGGGTCTTCGCCGCTCATGTTGGGCAGCGCAAGGAGGATGTGCGTCGCGGTGTGGGTGGGCTTCGTGGGAGGGAGATGCGTCGTTCCGGCTCGGATCTTTGAGTTTTTTTCAATGTGGCGGGGCACATTTTTGGCGATATCCTTTTTTTGTGAATTGCCAGGGCTTGAAACGGTTTAGCGCGGGAATGTCTAGCCCAGTGAGGCACGTGATGGCAGCTCATCGAAGCTGCGCCACATAGCGCCACACTTGTTCCGGTGTTGACGTTGCTCTCTAATGACCTGAAAATGACGGCCATCAGCGCTTGTTGTGACGCTACCCCAGCTCAACATGACCGGGTTCACACGGCGTTTCGCAGAAGATGCCGAGCCCAGCTAAAAAGCGGAAGCTGAATGAGAACGCAAGAAGCTCCCAGCCTCGGGGCCTTGAATATTTCTTCTCAAAGCAGAAGCAAAATGGCGGGTCAAGCGGCTCAGTGACACCACAGGTGGTCGAAGATGGCGATGTCACGGCCACTACGTCACAAGGATCCACTCTAATCTCAGATGAAGAGTTCGCCAGGAAGCTTCAGGCTCAGTGGGATGAAGAGGATCAGCGACAGCAGCAGCAGCAGCAGCAGCAAGTTCTACCTGTCTTGTCGATTGCATCCCTGGAAGATGGAGAGCTAGGAGAGCTAGGAGAACCGGTGAAACCGCCAAATATGGACTCTTCTGTTAAGTCCAGCCATTTTGCACCACTGAAGGATAATGGCAATGCAACAACAGTTACACAGCTGCCGAAGAACGGCACGCTCTCTCTGCAATCTGTGAGCACGGTCGAGGACGAGATGACAGCCAGCCTTCCCCTCGACCAAAGTCCGCTGGTATTTGAGCCGGCAAAATACACAGCAAAGCTGCAACAGAGTTGGGCAGCTGAGGGTGGTGGCGCACCATATGCCCTGCTGACGCGATGTTTCGTGCTGGTCAGTGGAACGCAGAGCCGGATCAAGATTGTGGATACACTGGTCAACTGCCTGCGGCTGCTGATTGAGGGAGACCCGGGGAGCCTTTTGCCAGCTGTGTGGTTAGCCACCAATTCGATCAGCCCCCCGTATGTGTCTCGAGAGCTGGGGCTGGGCGGGTCGGCAATCTCCAAAGCGCTCAAACAGGTCTGTGGCCTGGACGGACGTAGCCTAAGGACCCTGTTTCACAAGCACGGCGATCCTGGTGATGTGGCATACGAGGCCAAAAAGAAGCAGGCGTTTACATTACGGCGGCCTCGGCCGTTGACGATCCAGGGCGTGTACCAGGCGCTCTGCAAAGTGACCGACAGCCAAGGCCCGGGCAGCGTGGAGGCGAAACAACGGATCGTCGACCGACTGTTGCAGGATGCACGGGGTGGTGACGAGAGCCGCTTCATTGTGCGGACTCTGTGCCAGCATTTGCGCATCGGAGCGGTCAAGACAACGATGCTGATTGCGCTGTCGCGAGCCTTTCTGCTGTCACGGCCACCCGGAGCGGAGTTTTCGACACGCAGTGTTGCAGAATTGACAAGGCTGAAAAAGGAGGAGCTGGCTGAAGTGCACGGACGGTCAGAGGAGATCGTAAAGGCGTGCTTTGCGCGACGGCCGAATTACGACGACCTGGTGGAGGCGATGTTGGAGATGGGGATATCAGAGGCACTGTTGCAGCGTTGTGGATTGGAGCTGCACGTGCCGCTTCGGCCGATGTTGGGAGCGATCACGCGGCACCTGGGCGAGATGCTGGCTCGACTGCAGGGGCGACCATTTGCGTGCGAGTTCAAGTACGACGGACAGCGGGCACAGGTGCACTGCGACACGGCTGGACGAGTGTCGATCTTTTCACGACACCTGGAGCGGATGACGGACAAGTATCCGGATCTGGTTTCGCTGGTGCCGCAGATCCGTGGCGCAGGCGTCGGCAGCTTCATCCTGGAGGGAGAGGTGGTGGCAGTGGACCGACAGACAGGAGCGCTGCGCAGCTTCCAGACGCTGGCAAATAGGGCGCGCAAAGACGTGGCTGTCGGCAGCATCACGGTGGATGTGTGTCTGTTTGCGTTTGACCTGATGCTGCTCAACGGACAGCCGCTGCTAGATCGGCCCTTCCGTGAGCGGCGCGAGCTGCTGCGCTCGCTCTTTGTTGAGATGCCACACCACTTCCGCTGCGTCGAGAGCATGGATGCGACCTCGGAGGACGGCGATGCGATCTCGGCCTTTTTCAAGCGTGCCACCGATATCAAGTGTGAGGGCATTATGGTCAAGATTCTGGACAACCTACCGGCCAGCGAGGGGAGTGCAGAAGTTGCCAGAGTAGTGGTTCCAGTTGTTGCAAAAGCCAAAAAGAAAAAGGGTAAAGGAATTGTCAGGAAAACCAACGGAGCTGACGCGAACGACGACGAGACCGATGTGGAGACAAAGACGGGTGGCAGACGCAAGGCACTGCTGGCAACGTACGAGCCGGACCGGCGACTGGACTCCTGGCTGAAGGTGAAGAAGGACTACGGGTCGACACACGAGACGCTGGACCTGATTCCGGTGGCAGCGTGGCACGGAATGGGACGCAAGGCCAAGTGGTGGTCACCCATTCTGATGGCGGTGCGCAATGAGGAAACGGGGTCACTAGAGGCAGTGACGAAGTGTATGTCTGGCTTTACGGACGCGTTCTACAAAGCGAACCGGGCTTTCTACAGCGTGGAAGAAGCAGACGAGAGCGACAGCGACAGCGACGACAATGACGACGAGGAAGATGGGAATGGTGAGAAGGCCGAGAAGAAGGCCAAAAGCAACACGCGCACACAGAAGCCGAGCTTTGTAGACTACAGCGGTCCAGCACCGGATATCTGGTTCGAGCCGCAGGAGGTATGGGAGATGGCATTTGCAGACATCACGCTCAGCCCAACATACACGGCGGCAATTGGGCTGGTCAGCGACGAGCGAGGGCTCAGCCTTCGGTTCCCGCGGTTCCTGCGACAACGTGACGACAAGGGCATCGACGAGGCGAGCACGAGCGATTTTCTGGCGACGCTGTACCGGAAACAGGAGAAGCCAAGCGAGGAGGATCCGAAAGAGGAAGAGGACTGATGTGCAGCGTATGGATGTGCATTGATTCTATCGCAGATGAGCTCAGCCTTCTTTCTGCGCATCCTTCCAGGCCCGATAGACGATGCGAGCGCCATACTTGGCCCCGCGCTTGAGCAGGACCATCGAGCGCCAGGCGTCGACGTTGGCGGCATTGACATAGCGGCTGGGCTCGACGCAAAAGCCGCAGCGCTGACCGCGAGCTGGCAGACCGCCGAGAGGGGGCAAGTCGACATAGCCGGCAGTGTAGAGCTGGAAGGCCGGCTCGGTGCTCCAGACCTCCAGGTGGACGCCGGACTGAGGGTGGTGGGCGGTGAGGAAACGGACCAGCGGCGAGCTGCGCGTATCGATAGGCACCGATGAGGGCTCCTCGTTGACCACGAGGCAGTCGTCAATGTCAGGAGCCGTGGCGCCGAAGACGAAAGAGGTGTGTGCTGGCGGCACTGTTGCGAAAGGAACGGGTCCTCCGGTGGGGATGCCGGTGCTGTCGACAGGCAGGTAGCTGTTGGTGGCGAGCTCGACAACGGTGCCCTCAATGGATGTGGTGCCAGAGAGGTTGAAATAGCTGTACAGGTGCCAGAGATGGCGAATCAGAAGGGGATCAAATGAATAGAAGCCGAATCAACTGCAATAGCAGCAGAACAGCAGAACAGCAGATCAGAACAAAAACACACTCACGAGTGATTGGTCATGTTAATGACGGTCTCGTCTGCATTGCCGACCAGCTCGGCCTCATAGTCGATGACCAGTACGGTGATCCGTTTGTCGTCTTCAGCTTGACGTCCGGCCGTGTATGTGACGGAGGCAAGGACGTTGCCGGGGTAGCCCTCGTCGCCGTCGGGGCTGTCGAGGGTGAACCGCACCGACTCGCCGCCCTCGGTCAGCGGGGCCAAGCCAGGGAAGAGTGTGTGCACGCCCACGGGCGAAGGTCCGGTCCAGGTCTTCTTGCCCCAGCCAGCAGGGCCGCCGTGCAGAGCGTTGGGCCCGTCGTTGGCGGTCAGCGGACAGTCGGCGCTGCCGTTGATGTTGTGTAGCTGGGCGCCGCTGATCCGGTTGGCCACGCGGCCGATCGTCTCGCCAAAGTAGGGCGCGTTGTGGGAGGCATACAGTTCGGAAGTGGGGAAGCCCTGGACGATGTTGGTGCCGTCGACGTCGAAGCGCTGGATGATGGCGCCGAGCGGCAGGAAGCTGAAGGGAGCGTCGTCAGCCATGGCAGGCAGGACAGGGAGCAGGAGGGTTGGGATGTCGGGACGGGTGCAGGCGGCGAGCCGGTCAAGACTTGGTGATGATGCTTTTTGTACTCGCCTGATGTCCGGGTAAATTGCCCTTCAGCGGGGTTATGCGAGTCATTACAGTGGGGCAGCTGCCCATTACCAGTCAGCCGGTTATTCATCCTCACGAAACTTCCATGCGACAGAAGGAGTTGAAACGGTTGGTGTTGGCCTGATCTGTGGATGCTTGTAGAAATGCTTCGTTGTGTCATGGCTCCAGAAAGCAAGCAGCTCACGGCAGCCTCGGAAATCACCAACGGTCCGACAGCTGCGGGCAGTTTTACCAAATTGCACAGCACAGGCCAGCGTCTTTTACGGAGTGCACTGTGGCTTAGAGGAAGCAGTCGTTGAACAGGTCAGCTAGGTCGCTGCTTGGTCGTCTGCCTGTGTCGAAGTGCCCCTAAGACGATCGCTGTTTTAACCGCCTCTGTGCCATTGGCCAGCCGTAGTGGCAGCGATGCCGCACCCTAACCCCGCGAAAGTGCAGCGCCGCGCCTGCTGTGCTATGCTTGTACAGGCGGCAGAGCAGCCCTAGGGCCAGGCTAAGGGTCTTGGGCAGTGCCGGCAGTCAGTCCAGACCGCTTTCGTACGAGGGGAAGCGGCCAGTAATTCCCCTTTTAGCAGGCGTCCACCCCACTACAGCGCAGGACTGCGCTAAACTGCCGGGTTCGGCAGGGCACTTGCACACAAGTGCACACAAGTGCCTTCGGCACACATGAAGCCGCAGGCAATGACGACATGGGTGTCGGCGTGCGAGCTATAGCATATGTGAAGCGTTCGGTCGGCGAAAGGGCTGTGACACTACAGCGAGGAGGCTGAAACGGCGAGATCCTCCAGACCGCCTGCGATCCACGACGTCTCCGGAGCGGCCGTCTTCCACTGGATGCTAGCGTCAGCAATTCGTCACATCGGCTCTCTTTTTGGCCTCTCCTTTATTTCCTTTCCCTTGAGAGGAGCCGTTTGCAGGGTTCCTGTCGTCAGCATCGCGCCAGTAGCTCCTTCTGGAAGCCACGCTGGTTCCACTTTCCTGCTTCTTCAGCGTTGGGTCGGACGCTCCTTCTGGGTCGGCTGCGGGCTCCTGCCCGATCCCCTTTCTTTGCTCACGACGTTTCCCGTCCGGGACATTGGCCCTGCCAAAAGAGAGACGGACGCACAATTTGCTTCTGCCCAGACGCTCACCACTTCACATCGTGGCTTTCACCAGTCCAATCCGCACATCCGCTTCCCACTGCACCCGCATATCCTGACGTGCACACGCGAGCAGAACATGGCTCTCGACGCGGTCGCACCGCTGCAGGGCTTGGCCCCGGACGCTCCGGAACCCCTTTCCGATCGTCCGGCCACCGGTCAGAGTCTCTGGCGTCTTTTGCGCATGGCTTCGGCAGCCACGCTGACCGGTTCCATCTCCGTCGCCGAGACCGACAAGGAGACAGGCTCGAACTCGGGCGCCGAGCCGTACGTCGACAGCGTCGCGAAGCCGCTCAGGCCGAGAGCAACATCGACGCCGCTGCTGACACTGACACCACCACCGCCCGAGGTCGAGGTCAACTCGGACGACGTGCTCGGCCAGCGTCGTGCCGACATGGCTGCCGTGGCCGAGCGCATCTGGGCACTTTATGACGCCGGCGTGCCGCTGTACACGCGCGAGGCGCTGCTGGATATGGCCCGCCAGCTCAGCTCCAGCAGCAGCGTCCGTGACGGCTCGCGCAACGCGTCCATTTCCGTCCGTGGAATCGACGGCGTTCGCGTGCGGCTGTCGACGCAGTCGGGCGCCATCTCCGAGTCGAACATCCATCCGGATATCGTGTTGGTGAAGTGAGCTCGGCCCTGTTGCTTCCCCGGTTCGAACCGCGCATCCCACACCCGCACGTCCGTCTTGCTCACCCCTGACACAGCATCCGTCCCGAGATCCAGTACTGGAACATCGAGAAGCTCACCGGCAGTGGCCGCTGGCACGTCCGCCACTTTCACCCCGAACACGCCTTTCTGTCACTGCGCATCAGCCACAGCCGCGAGGCCCGCTACCGCAACCCGGCTAACGGGTCCGTCAGCATCCAAGGCAGCCGCACGGTCTGTGATCTGGCCAGCAGTCTTGCCCACGCTGCAGCATCGGAAACGACACCAACACCAGACGCAGGAGAGCCAGCTGACCCGGTCCCTGTCCCTCTTTGTCCACCCCGCCCTTCGATTTCGTCATCGCCCCTCGCTGTGGACGAGACCCGCGCCATCTTCCGCCAACACAGAGCTGAGTGGGACGCCAGCGAGGCCTGCAAGACGCTGCGGGCCACATTGGCCGAGGCCTTGACTGCTGCACCCGCCACCGCGCTCGCCGTCCGCAAGATCGTCGCCTTTGCCTGCGGGTCCATCGCCGACGCCAGCCCTCGCGAGATCGGCCGCCATGCGGTGCAGCACGCCATGCTGCTGACGGTGCGCGACTTCTTGCAAGACTTTCAGCAGTCCTGCACAGTGAACGGGACAGAGACCAGAGCAGAATCAAAATTGGAGGCAAGGACAAGAACAAAAACGAAAACTCCCCTCTTGTGTCTCGTCCAGGATCCCGCCTACGACGACGCCGACATTGCCACGCTGACCGAGCACGGAATCACCGTGATCGAGGACCCGCATGGATTCCTAGCCGTCGATGAGTCTGCCATCGTCATCGCTGTCGCCCCCAGCGTGCCCGTGCGCCAGATTGTCGCTGACTTGGCCCGGCCGGCCGCCATGATCTGGACCCGCTTGCCGATTGCCTCCATTTCGTCTTCTTCACCGTTCATGTCCATACCACCAACCCCCCATGGCATCGACGACCGCGGTGGCTGGTCAGACCCCCCGTCATCTCGCGTCATCGCCATGGTGCGCGATGCCTACACCGAATGGCCGTTTCCCTACGACGTCAAAAACTTCGGCATAGGCGAGGGCATGGCCGTGTACGTACGCACAGAAACGATATCAAGTAACGGCACGCTGACAGCGGCTGACGACACCCATCTGGCCGTTGATAACGGCGCCGGCAGCCTGCTGCAACAGCTGCGACGAAAGCTGTCGTATCAATGGAAAGCATAATCCAGTTCAGTTCAGCGATGGAAGCATAAGCATAAGCATAAGCATATCATGAGTTTAGAAGGAGGGCAGGAGTTTGCAAATATTCGCGTTCTTTACAATTAATAGTTTGTTTGATTGCAGGCGCTCAGAAGTTTGGATAGAAGAGTCTTATCTGAAAACAAAGTCGTGTCTATCGCTATTTTTGGGGTTTTGCCAGCTTATTGGTCGCTTTAGTTGTGATAAGAATAGCTGGACAGACGCTGCGGCCTTTTGTGGCCTCACAAAAACGCAGTTCAGAAAAGGAAAATATCACAATGTCCACCGTCTGCTAAAGCCTCGGAGGGGAAGGTAAAACAGCTCGTTTGCCTGGGAGCTCTCCCCGTCTTCACACGCTTGCTCGCTGATTTCCGAACCCGCTACTTGCAATCTGAATTGTTCGGCACTGCCGTCGGCTTCTCCATCGGGTTCTCCGTTCATCGGATGGTCTTCGTCGCCAGTCCTTTGACGGCTTTCTCCACTCGTGTCTGACTCTCCGGTTTCCTGTCTTTCTTCCTCTCCGTTTTCCCCAGTTCCGTCGTGTCCATAGTCATGGCGCCAGCTCTCACGCATCCTTGTGACTTTGTTGTATAGGCTTTCACGGTGCCCGACACGACCTTTATTGCGCGCTCTGTGCTCTTTCTCACGCTCTCCGTGAGTCAATTTCTGCCCTCGACGGCTGTGACGGGACCGGCCACCGTCCTAAGGCAACCGGTCACCGGCATATGCCGCTCCTCCGCCCACAGCCACGAGAAAGTATGCAGGGTCGCCAGCATTAGCCTTGCCCGATTGGTCGGCACCGCCGTCCGGCTGCACGTCATCGTAGGCAAAAGCGTAGCCCTTGCCGTCCAGATTGGCCGCGTGTACGATGCGGCAATAGTGGTTGGTAGGGTCTACCTTGTAGAACGTGCTCGGTTCAGACGGTTGGTCGGCCACCTCCAACAACGTGCTACGCTGCAGGGCAGCGGCTAGGCGCGGAATGATTGCATTGCGCGTAGCCGACGACCCAGTGGTAAACGGCCCAGTGTTGCAGCCAAGGATGTCGGCTGTTGTAGGCTTGACAAAGCCTTCGTTACCAAAATAAAAGAGGGCGTCGCCGCGCACGGCACCGCGGACGATACCAGGAGCTGCCTGTGTATTTATGCTCGCCGTCGATCTGCCGCTGGAATATTTGGCCCACACCTGTTCGACGTACGGCTCAAAGTAGCCGGTAAACGAGGCGCCGACAGCGTCGCCATGCGTGGGGCTCAGCGCACGCAGTGGTGTCCCTCCGCTGGCGTCAGCGGGGTCTGTGACAATGAGCTTATCCCAGGGGCGGCCGTCGCGGCTGGCCTGTGCACGCAGGCCATCGCACACCGTGTTGAGACCATTAGTTGGCATGCCCGAGACATGTTGCACCGCCTGCATGTCGCCGGCTCGTTGCAGCGTCAGCGCAATGGGCAGGCGTGACACAAAATCAACGTATGAGATGTTGGCAAAAAGCTGGTCGGAATTGAGCGTAAACTCGGCAAAGGCAAAGTCGACAGCCGCATTGGGATCGGTTGGATTCAGCACCGACGGCTCGACCAGAGCCGGACCGGTAGGACCGCCAGGGTTGAGCAAGAAAATCAGCCGTCGAGGCCCGCGGCTGAACCAAATGCGCCCACCCGCAATCTGTGGGATCGTCACCCGCACAGTGTTACCAGGCGCGCCGAGTGGGATGGCACAGTCTTCGGTCAACGGCTGGAGAATCGCGCTGGAGTCGGTCGGATTTTGCGGAAAGTATAGGTCGCAGCCATTGGCCTTGAGCAGCACGCGAGCTCCATTTGCCTGGATTGCGAGGCCGGTAATGTAGGCAAATACCTCGTTTGAATCCGTGTGGTTCTGAAGGTGAATGACGAGAGAGTCTGGCATGATGGGGTTTGAGGATGATCGATAATAGATGAGGTTGAATAGCCAAGAAAGGACGAAAGTAAGATTTTAGGAGGATGATGAGAGATGAAGAACGATGAAGAGGAGAAATTGAAAAAGAGACAGCCATAGATCAAAATGAGTGGAAATTGAGCCTTTGTTAAGACATGAAAGTCAGCGGAAAGAGCAAGCGCGAACTGACGACTTCCCACCGATAGCTTTTCAGCTGCAGACGCTGCGAATCTACGTCATTAGCGCTCAATTTAGCTAAAAGCTGCACCCAGCAAGCAGGGCAGGCACAGCTGGAAGACCCACCGACGGCCGTCCCAGATCGGATCGACGCCTCCGAATCCACTTTATCGCTATGCACACAATGTTGAACGTGTTTTAGTAATTTCTGCTGGTGATACATAGCTCTCTTCCCAGTTTTGTCCTCGACGTTAATGGCCGCAACCTTACATACTCTTTTTGACCTCGTCTGCCTTTCCCTTGGCGTCCGCCGCCATCTCATTTGCCTTTCCTTTGGCCTCGCCCTTGATTTGCGCAGCCTTGCCGGAGGCCTTGCCCTGCATCTCGGATGCCGCGCCCTTAAGCTCCGAGGTCTTGCTGGAAGCCTGGCTCTGGATGCTCTCCGCGGCATCACGTATCTTTCCTGCAACGTTGGCTGCTATTGTCAGTAAAGAATATCAAGTGCGGAAAGGAGACCGAGCTTACATCCTGCATCAATGCCGTCCACCAGCTTGTCAGACACGGTCCGGTCAATTGTTTTGAGTGTGTCCTTGGCTGTCTCGGTGGCCGTCTTGGCACGCAAAGGCGTCGTCGAGAAGGTGCTCCGCTGGTGCTGCAGCGAAATGGCGCACGCGATTGGTGTTGTAGTAAAGGACGTAGCATTGCTGCGGGGCAGAGCCACTGTCAGCCGGCGGGCAGAGACACCGGTGAGAAACGACATGATTTATATGTTGTAAGTGTGTTGGTCGGTCCTGACAGATTCTTTCGTAAAGATGAATGAAACCTGCAGTTCTGATTTACATATGTGGTCGAGTCTTTATACCTAAGCGAGCTCGCTCTGGTCATGATGTCATATGTTCGAAATGACGTATATGGCATCGCCGTAAGAATAGGAATGTGAGTGGGTCGTGTGTACGACTATGAGTGTATTGCAAATGTAGGGTGGCAAGCTCCAGCAATATCCGTTTACCTAAAGCGGTATGCTTGGCCAACAAGTCGAGATCCAGATGTCATGATTACGTAACGCGCCCAAGCCACTCTCGCGACCTTACAGACGAGGCTCGGGTCGAGCTTGTGCCACAATTTGTGCCACAACTGCAATCAGCTCTATTGGCTAAGTTAAACTATCCTCCCCGCGTTTAACCCGTAAAGTTTGGAGTAGATAACTGACTTATCAGGTGTGACAAGTCTGGCTTTGTGCACACAGATCTCTTACATAAAATGGCTGCACTGACACTGCCAAGAAGCAAGTCGGAACAAAGTGGCGCCTGTATGCAGAATCAACCTAATCGAGTATACTCCGTGTTATAAGCATTGATTACTCTGAACCCGTTCTTAAGAACGTGAGCATGCCACTATTCGCTGATGTAAATGGAAAATTGATCATCTCGGCCCGTCTATGGCGACAGTTGACTAAATCGTCGATCTTCTCTGTTCCCAGAGACTCTAGACGTGATCCGCTGACGGAAAAATACGTCCGTCATGCAAGCCCCTCTTCCTCCACACTTGTCCCGCTTTCCTCCCCTTGTTACAAACAGTGGAGTATGAAGGCTATATCCAGTTTGATGCAACCTGGAACGGGTCCTTCGGCTTAATGGCATTCCCGTCCGTACTTCTGTGAGGTACGGGATTTTCTGCCCCCAGGTGCCACGTTGATCAATCGGACGACAAAACTGACGATAATATCTTAACCAACGATCTTCAAACGATCTTCAAAATGCCGTGTATATGATCGCATGTCCATGCTGTTACTTCACACCCGGCTCCTAGGACCCAACTCACTTGTCACGATAGCTTCCTTTTACCTACACCAGAATTAACGACCCATTCCTCATAAGAAGCACATGCTAATATAGTGAAGGAGTCGTATGCCGAGTTGCACCTGACATCGGGGCCCCAGAAAATGATTCGGCCAGCTCATCATCCCACAATCCCCCGCTTTGGCCCCGCATCGAGTTGCAGCCGCAGCCTAAGTGCACGCTCGGCTAAATACTGAGGATGCAGGCTCAACGGAAGACGAAGAAAGATGTCCGAGGTTTTCTGCACGGTGTTCAGAGCCTCCAAGCGGATCCATGGTACTCGCTGACATGGCGGCGGTTGCAGCCGAGAAGTATAAAGCTGGCTATGGCCAACCGAGTTTCCGTCTCTCGTTTGCAGAAACCCATCAGTCTTCTCCCCGGAAACCACTTTCCTAATCTTGAAAATCCAGACAGCCATCTCATCGGAGTCATCGTGGGCATTATGACCTCGTTACTGCGCGGCCTTATTTTGGCCTCTGCTGTCATCCAGTCCGCCCAGGCAGTCACCTTGTCTGTTTCGACCAGTGGTGGCAATGCATCCAGTCCGCTGCTCTGGGGATACATGTTTGAGGTGAGAACGACAAGTTGTTTCTGCTGCCTTCTTCTGCTAATCTAACCTCGACAAGGACATCAATAATTCCGGTACGTTTGAAGTATCACGGTCTGTCGTTTTTGGTTGTTAACAAGTAACAGGTGACGGAGGCATTCACGGACAGGTGCTGAAGAATAACGGGTTTCAGCCTGGATACGACACAACACTCACTGCGTACGCAGCTGTGGGCGGCAGTACTCTGTCAATTGACACTGCCAACCCGCTCTCTACGGCGATTACTAGCACGCTGAAGGTTACCAACCCGTCCTCTCATTCGGGTACTGTTGGTTTCTCAAACTCGGGCTACAACGGTGTTCCCGTGGATAGAGTTCGTTTTTGATTCCTTGCTCTCGGCAGTCACACCTCCGTACGGTGACACCATTCTTACTGTAAAATAGGGCACATACAAGACGCTTGTCTGGATCAAGGGAACGTACTCCGGCCAGGTCACAGTGTCTTTGGTATCCAATTCTACCGGAACTGTCTTCGGATCGGTGGCATTTTCGGTCAAGTCCACATCTTCAGAGTACACCTACTATGACGTGGACCTTCCAGTCACCCAATCTTCTGTTGCCCTAGACAATGTCTGGAGGCTGACTTACGATGCATCTGCTGCTACCGATGGCCACTTGAACTTCGCCTTGCCCCAGCTCTTTCCTGAGACATACAAGGGCCGGGCCAATGGCCTCCGGAATGATGTGGCCACGTTCCTAGACGCTATTGGCGGCTCGTTTCTCCGGTGGCCTGGCGGCAATAATCTCGAGGGAAACACAATTGCGACAAGATGGATCTGGAATGAAACCATTGGACCGGTGCAGAACCGGCCTGGTCACCTCGGCACGTGGAGTTACATCAATACGGATGCCCTTGGTCTGATGGAATACCTGTACTGGGCGGAGGATATGGGCATAGCGAACGTTCTGGCTGTTTGGGCCGGTCACGCCTTAGATGGGACGGTGGTCACGGGAAGTCAACTCGCCCCATACGTTGACGACATTCTGGACGAGCTCGAGTTCGTTCTGGGCGACTCTTCGACTCCATTTGGAGCACTCCGAGCGTCGTACGGCCGGGAAGAGCCGTTCAAGGTGGACATGATTGAGGTCGGCAACGAAGACAACCTTTCCAAAGGATGCAGCAGCTATGCATCAAGGTTCACACAGATCTATAACGCCATACATGCAGCCTACCCTGATATCACCGTTATTGCCTCAACGACGGACCAAAACTGCCTGCCCACCACCCTGCCCTCCGGTGTCTGGACGGATATTCACTACTATCTCGAGCCAAACCAGTTTGTGGCAAGGTTCAACGAGTTTGACAACTGGTCGCGAACCTGGCCCATCTTTGTCGGGGAGTATGCCAGCACGACCGGCAATGATGGCTCCACAACGTACTGGAGCAACCTGGTCGGCTCTTGCTCAGAGGCAGTGTACATGATTGGCCTGGAGCGCAACTCGGATATTGTCAAGATGGCCAGCTTTGCACCACTGCTTGAGCACTTTGACCTCGCCGAGTGGAGCCCTGATCTGTTTGGGTTGGACTCGTCTTCTGGCTCGCTTACCGGATCCACATCTTATTACGTCCAGCAGCTCTTTGCATCTAACCGAGGTACGACGATTAAGCCAGTGACATCCGACTCCGCCTTTGGGCCGGTGTACTGGGTCGCGTCATCCACAAATACGGGAACGTACTATGTCAAGCTCGCCAACTATGGCACCACCACACAGTCGGTCACAGTCAAGGTCCCAGGCGCTTCTTTCGGGTCGGCCAGCCTGCTGTTGCTGAGCGGTAACCCAACCGCCAGCAACTATCCCCATGACGTGACAATAACCCCGACAAAATCAACCCTTTCTGGAAGTGCAAGCGGTGGCTATACTTTTAGCCTTCCGGAATATGCCGTTGCAGTCGTAGTTCTTGAATAATTGACCAAGGAGGAAGTGTCAGGCGGGTTTCCTAACGCAAAAAACAAAGGAAGACGAGACCTTAGTTTCCAGTACCAGTTTTGGTCATCGATCCTGGAGATTCAACCGCAGCGGTCGTCTGTTTGCTATTGTGATGTGCTGTAATTTATGAAAAACTGGAGTGAGCTTTCAGGCTTGTTCTGTACTTGAACAGGGATCGCAGTTTTATAAAAATTGATAAGTTTGTTTGTCGTATGTATTTCTACCTCTGAATGACCAAGTTGTTACTTTCTAGCGTTGCTCCGCACTTCTCCATCCCGATTGTCACCTCGTCCGGCTTCTGGTCCTTCTTGTCGGCAATGCTAAATTCGGTCTCGAACTCGGTGCATACGTGGATCCGCTTCTCAAAATAGACAGAAAGAAAGAGAGCCCCGCAAGGATGATGGAGTGGTGCCACACGTACTTGCGGAGTAAGGTTCTCGGCATAGGTGTCAATGGCCTATTGGCGGAGGAGGTCTGGGAAGCAGCGGACAAATTTCGCACTGGCAGAAGTCTAGGCATGGCCATGCATGAATTGAGAGGCATCGGCTAGATTGGATAGAAGCCGGAAGCAAGCCCGCGGTCCTGGATGTGTCAAAGAGAATCAGAACAGAGCTTAGTATGCATTCAAAGGCAGGAAAGACGGGAGAGAAGAGTTAGCACAAGAGAAAAACAAGCCATTAAAGTGAGCAAACCGTTATGCACTGCATTTACCCATCACATCCTAGTATTGAAGACGTGAGCGGAGCAGTAATCGCCTGAAGAAGTCCGGCTGTGAGTCTTTCCCTATGTCCCACATTTTCGACGCCCGTGTGATTCGGGACCGACCCTGACGTCATCATCAATTTACAGGGAGCATTCTGTACACCTAAGCTTGGACTAAGCCATAAAGCTGTTACTAGTGTGAGGTACAGAACAACGGTTTAAACATGGTTGATATGGCAAAGGTTTTTGGCATTTAGCATTCGGTACGTACTTAATGGGCCATATGTCTCCGGAGAATGTAACAGAGAATGGAATACTAGTAGAGAGACCTTCGGCGACTGTTTACAGTGTCTCAGAATGTGTCAGCAGTATTCCCTCTCATAAGCATTTACAAATGAGTGTAAGTGATCCGTTATATGCTCCTTTGATATTATTACCACTTTGATTAATCGTCCTATAGATAGACTTACATAAAAAAACAATTTACCTAGAGGTAATCAACTTCATCACATTCCTATTCTACAATCATTCTTCCCCCCTGCACCCACTAACCCCCCAGATGCACCTCGGAGCCGGTCTTTACGCCCCACAAGAAGAGAGGCTGGCCCTGATGAACTTGGACAGGTGAGTACTTTCCCGGCTCTTTCCCCGTCCTGGCACAAGTTTAACCAGACAAAGCTCGGACAGATAGATGATTCTTGACCGAAACTGCTCATATCGGGCCGTTTTTTTCAGAGCTTACAATGTACTAGCTCAGAAGGTGACAATAACAGCACGGCTTATCGATTTTCCCGTACTTCGTACATAAGCATGTGAGTATTGTTGTATTAGGTATTTCTGAGCTATAGAATCTTCCACTACATTGGGCCTTGCACCGCACAGTACATGCATTACTACGGAGTACGGAATACACGGCACAAGACTCCGCCATTTTGGCCTAATTTATTCGACAATTTGAAGATGGGATTTAGCTAGGTACTTCGTAAACAGCGAGATTAGCGACAGACGCGCATCTCAGGCAAATATCGTAGGTGAAATGGCCACCACGCCTAGGAGAGTCACCACCGGGTTCACAAGATACATGTGTCCACTAAAAAAAGAATAGTTCCCAATCTTCGTCAGGGTAGCCATCTCGCATTTTGTATGACAAGCGAATAGCAATGGCCGGCAGGACAGTCACGAAGAGAAGGGCGACGAAGAAAATCACGAATACGATTTTCTTCCACAGGTGCAAACGGGCGAGTGAGAAAGACAGAGGACAAATCTGGCAGGAGGAGTAAGTCGGGACTGACAAGCACGAGAAGCGATGGGGCGTCGGACTGTACGAGAAAAAGCGCAAAACAAGAGAGCCCTGGCCATAATTCAGCCAGTCGGACAAATGGAGTTCACGCCTCGACACGGCGGTACTACCGTAAAAAGGCACCAGACGAAGCAGCAGCATAAACTGTTCCGTGTCCGAGACCAAGTTGAAAGTGGCGTAAAAAAGGGAAATGTCCCTAACGCCTTGGCCGGTCACGAAGCGTGAAAACTGAGGGACAAAGGACAGCCCGGTCAACGCAAGGAGGGTGCTATACGGAGTATAACGGGGGAGAAGTTAGTTTCGAGGATTTTAATGTCATTCCTTTTCATCTTTCCTTGCTCGCAATCCACATGCTCAGCGAGTTTGGCACAAGTCAGCCATGATTGTTGTTTGAGCGGGTGCAGCTTGAAGTTTGAGAAAGAGATTAGAACTGTACGAGCTGTAGCGCGTGCAGGAGACGGGGGTGGCAGCCGGCCATATGCTAAAGAAAGAAAGAAGGCTAGGCCCCACAAAAAGCCCAACCATATTTACTTTCGTGTTTTAGGCGTGTTATCAGATCTTGGAGACCTGTCGCGAGTCCGAACAGCATCTTTCGCAACTCATACTTATTACGCCCTTCGTATTGATACTGTATTCGGAAAGCACCTCAATCAATTTAGGAGAGCCTATCAATCTACAGACAGGTTTATATACAACGGCTCTTGATCAACGCTTAGTCATCACACTTGTACCTTATCAACGGCTATAGCTTCCCTATGCGGCCCAACGACACCTCGCTGGTGAGCTTGCGAATGGCTCGAGAAATGTCGTTGGCACTTCCCATGGCATCCTTGACGGTCTCCGAGTCGGCAAACAGCTCAAAGTCCTGCTCGCAGTACGTGTCGGCTGGCGGTAGCTGGCCGTCCTGGAAGTAGGCCCGGACGGTCTGGGCGGTACAAGTGGACGGAGCAGCCATGCTGGCGTGGCCCCACGACTTTTGCACGAGCACGACAGAGCCGGGAAAGACGGCAGAGTTGCGGTAGGCGCTGCTCAGCGGCGTGACATTGTCGCCGGTGTTTCCGATGAAGAGGATGGGGAAGCTCGTATTGGGCAGAGAGCCGGGCCATGGCGCTGCATAGCGATAGTGCGGGCGAATCTGGCGGCCGATACAGCCACGGCGAAAGTGCGAGTAGGCGGTGCCGGCATAGCGGCTGATGTTTTGCAGTTCGGCGGCGTAGTCAGCAAACGAGTCGGGCGTGTCGGCCACGTCGTCGCCGTCGGCACACGTGATGGCCGAAAAGACGTCGCCCCAGTTTCTGTCAGCGTCCTCGAGGCCGCCAGGCTCGGTGTCGTCGGCGTTGGGCGAGCAGATCTTGGGCTGCAGCAGATCGTCGTCGCCGGCCATGGCGTAAAACGGCCGGCCATCGCCCTGTTCAAGTGCGGTCATGGCTTTGGCCAGCGCGGGAAAGTCATAAAACGGCTTGTAGAGCACGGTGCGTACGAGCACCTGCAGCTTGGCGTAAGTCACGAGCTCGGGCAAAATCGGCAGCTGACGGGCAGTGTCAAAGGCGTGGGCCGGGATCAGGACCGGCTTCATCTTGAGCTGGGCCAACAGGGTGAAAAAACGGTCCCGGATGGCAGCTGGCGACGAATCTGACGAGGCCGGAAGAGCAAAGGCGCAGCGATCGGGCCCGGCCTTGTGGCAGAAGTGGAAGAAGGCCTCCATGATGGAGTCGGTGTCCTCGAAAAAGTTGCGCTGGTCGAGCCGATACCAGCTGGCATAGTCGACGTTGCCGTCGCTGACGAGACGCTCGACTCGGTCGGGAAACATGGCCGCAAAGGTGCCACCGAGGATAGTTCCGTAGCTGATGCCCCAGTATCGCAGCTTCGTCTGGCCGGCCGCCTCGGCAATCGCCAGCATATCGCGCGCGTGTGACGCCGTGCTGATGTGCTCCAGCAGCCCCGGTGCGGTCGCGTTCATGTGGGCTTCGCACTGGCGCGAGAAGGCATCCGCTGCCGCATACGACTCGTACACGAGGCCCGGATGCGCATCCAGCACATCGATCGACGTCCGCTCCCAGTCGTGGCGTGTGTGCGAGGAACCCCAGCAGTCGACACGTGGGACTGAGGCATACACTGAGAGCCAGAATCAGCAGACGGTCCAACAGCTATTGGCTATGATATGTTGGTACTCACCTCCACGAGGATCGAAGCTGATCATGTCCTTCGGCTGTCAGAGATAAGATGGGGTGCGGTGATCACATAAGACTTACCTGGTTGTCGCCAACAATAGTCTGCATCTCTTTACCGTGATCGACCAGGAAGTCGACTCCAGAACCGCCAGGTCCCTACATTGAGTCAGTCACGAATCGTAGTGAGTCCGTAAGCCGTACACACCCCTGGGTTGACAAAAACTGGCCCGCGATAGTCTTGCCGTGTCTTTGCCGGTAGCCGGATCACGGCCAGATACACCCGCTGTCTGTCTGACGGCTCGACCCAGTCCATCGGCAGGTCCAGGCGCGCGCACTCAAACTCGCCGCCATAGCAGGCGTGCCACATCAGGTCGCGACTCGGCTGAATGTCGGTCCAGCCAAACTCTGTCGGTGTCGTGGTCCGCAGACGACCGACTGAGCTCACCAGTGCCCAGAGTCCGGCTGCTGCGAGGATCCATGTTGATGCTGACTTTGCAGACCGCCCAAACGATAGCCTTGCCGGCTGGAAGCCCAGCTTTTCCAGCTCGATTTCGCCCATAACACAGGCTTTCTGTTCTTATAAAACGTCAGTTGATGTCTGAGATTTTTCGCTCCAAAGTCCTCTTCGTATTGCCCTCTTTATACTCTGCTCCTTTTTACCACATGATAAGCCCTTGGTCCCGGAAACAGCCGCTGATAGCCAGACCAGTAGTTTGCATTGGGGGCCGCTTATGCCATCTGATAAGCCACACACGCACCTGTGTACACGCCTTGCGTATTCATCTCCTCAAACGGCTCGTGCTTCTCCAGGGAACGCAATAGTAGTGACCACGGTGCATACTTATGGCTGTGGTGCTGTTCGAATTGCAATACCCAGTGGCTGGGAATGTGTCCTGACCTGCCGGTTAACCAATCTATCCTACTTAAAAGGACGCATGAGATGACGCTAACCATGCACTAAGCTCTTGCGGCGTGTCAAGCCAGAAAGTTGAAAAATTAAATTGAGCCAATACAACGACAATCTAAGTGAAGTGGATGGATAACTTGGTTAAATACTTTCTCCGGGACTATCAATGCTCAGTTATCATATAGCTACAAACGAACTGAGTGGACCCCGGGTTTGTCAAAGTCGTGATATATCAGACTGTGTGGCTTCAGTCTACCTGTACGTGGTACGAGGTTAGGTACCTCGAGCCCCTCAACGTGTGATCTAGACGATACTCCCCACCAAATAATGTGCTCGTACTTCTGACAGCTGAGGCCAAATCGTCCAGCGCTTGTCTCCAATTTCGTATTTAGCCCATATCGAGATGCGACGATGTGCGCTGAAATGTCTACGCAGTCTAAACGAATGGTGTCGTATCTCATTTTCCGGTCCCATGAAGATAGCAAGCAGCGAATACGGAGTATGGGCAATTGCAAAGTCCATACGTGTAGGACCGTGCCGAAGAAGGCGGGGACGTGCCGTAACTCTCTGAAAGCTCTACTCTATTAATTCTTATTAAACATCAAGACCAATCAAGGTGCAGACGTCTTTACGTGACTTGTGATCTTGATTTGAGCAAAGTCGATACCAATGCCTGGAGAGTTAAAAACTTGCTCCTCAGCTACAGATTCATGCATGCCTTTGACAGCTGTGTTCTGCGTGGACTGGACTCCGGGTTTCGACTCTAATGGCCCCGTTTCTAGGCAAAGAGGACAAGAAATTGGCTCCATCTTCAGCCCTGACTAGCAAGCTGTTGACTGTAGATTCGCCCAAGAAGCTGTAGAACTTAGGCATGAATTACATTTTAGCTTTTCCGCTCGGCTGCAGATACTTCTTCCAAACAAGCGTCTTGATAGGTCTAGTCGCCTTTGATCGCTAATGGACCAGTCACTATTTCTGCGTGCGTTACCTTATGACATTGTTTTTAATGGTTGTCGTGCAGACATTACGAAAAATGAGGAACAACTGTGTTCAAGTAGGAAGTTCCGCGGTTTTGATGGAGACTTGGGGATAGAATGAGGCGATCGGGCCCTGGGAGACGTCTCTTCGTTTCCGTATCGCTGACCTTCCAGAGACAATGTACCAGAAGGCATGATTCAACGGACTTCAACAGCATCAGGCAAACTCCGTCTGTATGAACTATACTTCTACCACTCCAGTCTGCTCCTCTTGATAAGCTTTCTTCAAGCCCCGGAAGCTACCGCTGCAGACCAATAGCCGGTGAAGCGATCCACATTTGATGCAATCCGATAAGTCTCTCAAAAAACGCTGCACGCCGCGGATCGCCGATGACTTACTGCGTTGATACTCCACGGGTCACGTCATGGCATCTGGCTCAATCTTTGATGGTCATCTCCGCGTACAGAACTCGTGGCTAGTCTGTCCTACTTCGTGTTGTCGGGCCAAACATCCCTGTCCCATCGCGATAGAACGCCGATCGGCCAGTCACACACAATGGCAGGCTACTCCTACCCAATGGGCGCATTGTGGTATAACATCTCTCCTTCCTTATCTGGGTAGCGTCCTTCTTGTCACATATTTCCGAGGACCTTTATCACGGCGATGATCGTCTGCGTCCCGATTCGTCCTTTTGCCAAAGTGACCATCTTCCGGCCTCCAGATAGCGAACCTGACAGCGGGGCAGATAACGGCTCGGAGAGGGTTCCACGAGGCAGGTCTACAGACCTCAGCGTTCATCTTCCGTACGGTTTAAGAGGCCCCCATTTGTCTTCTCTGTGTCTGGTCGCTTTTCTCCAGGAAGAGACCCTTTACCAGCCGACATCCACCAGAATGGATTTCACAGACGCACTAAAGGAAATGATCCGACGGGTGCCCGCGAACGAGCGGGCCGACGTGTTCGCTGCAACGGAGACGCCGATCGGCGCAGCTGCTGCTGCCGCTGAGAATGATGGCGGCGAGAAGGGCCTGGCTAAGGCGACAACTGCGGCTGTGGCCGAGGCCGAAGCAGGCGTGTCTAATATCGCGGCGACACAGTCAGTCTGGGGAAAGAAAGGCTTCTATCTGGTGTGTATAGGGTATGTTTCCGGAAAGAGCATGTATGTATGCGATGGTGTTCCGGAAGGCTGACCTGACTCCAGACTGGCCATGATTATGACCTTGTTGTAAGTTTTTGCTTCGTTGGATCTCAGCAATGATCTCTTCGGCACTCTGCTGACAACTACAGCGAGCTTGATAACTCGACTGTCTCTACCTATAGCAATTACTCGACCTCAGACTTCAACAACCTCTCGGCCCTGGGTACCCTCAACACAGCCACAGTCATCATTTTCGCCGTGGCCAAGCCACCCATCGCCAAGATCTCCAACGTCATCGGTCGTGGCCAGACTTTGGCTATGACCGTGTGCTTCTATCTTCTCGCCTATATCCTCATGGCATCAGCCAAGTCGATTGGGCCGTACGCCGGCGGCATGGTGTTTTACAACATTGGCCAGTCGGGTATGAATGTAATGACGGTGGGTTCTCTCCCAATTAGGCACGCAGCTGAGAAACAGCCACTCACTCACTATACCAGCACATCATCGTTGCTGATATCACCAGTCCACGCTGGCGGTCCTTTGGCCTTGCCATCTGCTACTTCCCCTTCCTCATCACGCCTTGGGTATCGGCCCTGATTGTAAACAGTGTCGTGTCTGACGGAGGCATCGGTTGGCGCTGGGGAATTGGCATGTTTGCGTTTCGTGCGTATCTTCTTCACGACCATTGCATATGACCGTCCCGTTTGTTCTTCTTGTCTGTCTCGATCATCTAACTCATTCAGTCATGCCCTTTGGCGCCAGCTTCATCATCGGCACTCTCCTGTGGTATCAGCGAAAAGCGCGCAAGCTCGGCATCCTACATACGCAAACGATTACATTATACGGCTTCTGCTCTGAGATCGACCTCGGCGGCATGTTGCTCTTCATTGCTGGCTTTGCCTGCTTCCTCCTACCGCTGACCATTGCGGCCCAGGAAAAGAACGGCTGGAGGACCGGCTGGATCATTGCGCTCATCATCATTGGTGCCTTTCTGCTGATCTGTCTGCCCTATTACGAGACGTACTACTCGCGTCACCCCATCATCCCCATGTTCTACCTTAAGAACGCCACCATCATTTTGTCCTGTTTGCTGGTCATGACCGACAGTATCGGCTTCAGTGCCACCCACACATACCTCTATGACTGGGGTGCTGTGGCCCATAATTTCCGTCCTACTGTCGATACCTATTATGTCTACACTAACGGCGTCATCCAAAGCCTCGTCGGCATCTTTGCTGGACTTTACATGTACTGGGCCCGTCGCTACAAGTGGCTCATCATGTCTGGCACTGTTCTTCGCCTCATCGGCTACGGTGTCATGATTCGCCTGCGAGGTGCCCACAACTCCCTGGCCGAGCTCTTCATTGTCCAAGTCATTCAAGGTGCCGGCAGCGGCATCATCCAGACCGCCCCCTTGGTTGCGCCCCAGCTGGTCATCCCCCACAGCCAAGTCGCACAAATGATCGCCGTCGTGTGGACCTTTTCCTATCTCGGCAGCAGTTTGGGCTCCACCATCGCCGGCGCTATCTACACTAACACGATGCGGGAGCGTCTGATCGCGCGCCTGGGCAGCGATGCCTCGTCTGCTCTGGTTGATTCCCTGTACAACTCCATCACTGGGACGCTACCAACATGGGGGTCGGCCGATCGGATTGCAATCAACCTTGCTGTGAGCTTCCCGGTCTTGCTTTTCTTCTTTCCTTCTTTTCTGTTTCTCAGCTGACAGCAGTCACAAACAGTACTCCGACGTCATCCGATACATTACATACTCGGCCCTCGGGATGTCCATCCCGGCAATCATCTTTACCTGGTTCCTACCGAATCTTGAAATTCCAGAGTAGGTCTGCACTTCCATTGTGAGTTCTAGACATGTCACTAACTTGTCAGGGACACCAGTGTTCTCATGGGTGGAGTAGACGGGCAGCATGCCGAGGACTCACCATCAGAGGAACGCAGAACTTTGAGGAAATAATAGAGGCCAGACCCGTTGTTTATATACCCGGACGTGCTTACGAGCAGATGAATGGAATGGATAGTAGTGCTCCATACGGTGTGTCGAGACAGAAACTAGAAATGACCACATAATGAAGCTAGCTAATACGCCACTTATTGTCCGTGCTTGCCACTACACATAAACGACACGGACTGCGAAAATATCCGAGCCTACCGAGCCTAACGTTCAACACAGCAATGGACGAGTCTCTGGTAAACCATCGTCCATGTTTAACCGTAGCCATAGGCTCAGTATATGGAATTGGTCCAGTCTCCCAATAACTAAGAGCAGACGTCCATTTCGAAACGCTTTCTGCGGTCTGTAAATAGTCTTACGCACATGCACGGAATACTACAGGACCAAATGCGTCTTATGGAATAAGAGACAGTCGACGAAAATAAACAAAAAGTACTCCGTAGTAATGATATCAATTCGTTGATAGTTCCATTGGAAGAGGATACAAGAGTCGCATTAACCCAAAAGAGTATCACGTGCTTTTACGCTTTATATCACGTGTGAACTATTATTAATCAAGGGGCATCCTTACGTGATCGCTAACCTCCACCAGGACCGTTGTTTTAACGGAAACTCATGCAATACAACAGCGAATGCCAAGGCTGCCGGCGATGGCCCCCGAGAGTCGACTAAACGGCGCTGACGGACGGTCTACTAGCACCCCTGTTTCTGTGTCTGCGTCCGATCTTCGCCGAGTTCTCCGCGATCGACAAAAAGCGCGAAATCGCATCTCGTGTCTTCCGTGTCGAGAACGCAAAGTGCGGTGTAATCGCGAGCACCCGTGCCTGACATGCATCAAACGCGACCATGCGGACCTGTGCATCTACACCGACGCGCCATTTCCGGCACGCTTGAGCAGTGTACAGCCTGTTCCTGCAGTCTCAACCACGCCGCCAGCTTCGCTAGCTTCAACTGCCTTTCGCCACGCAGAACCTCCCAACCGACAGTCGCCCTCGTTGGACCACCAACAGAGGCCCTTGGATGGTGCTTACGCACAACCAACGCAGGACTCCCCGTCTTCGTCCTCGGGGATGCCACTTTTGGGTGGCGGCTCGCTGCTGGCCATTGCGCGAGAGCACGACTCGGAGACGAATGGCGTCGATGACGATGCTGGTCGAGGGGACGTATTGGAGAATGCCGTCATGCCGTTGCTGGGAGTTCCCGGAATGGACAACAACAGCCGCCCGGGGACCTCGTTGCAAGGCGACGACCTGTACGCCGACTTGCCCCGAGACCGAGAACTGCTGGACCTGTTTTCCATCTACCGGACTAGAGTGCATCCTTTCCAGCTTATCCTCGCCGACATCGAAGCGGTCGAGAGCGAGCTGTGCGCGATCATCAACCGGCGAGCCAGAAGCAGAGGCCTGTCTGGCGCGGATGCGCAGAACGCTGCGACAGTACCGGTCCGGCGCCAGTTTTTGTGCCTCGTGCACGCTATTCTGGCGACGAGTGGGCAGTTCTCGGACCTTTCCGCCAGCGACCGGAGCAACATCTCACGACGACACGGTATGTGCGGGCTTCTGTCTTTGATTCCCTGTTGCTGACACGCAAGTGGCTACGGACAGTACGGTGTGCCTTTCAGATGCTCATGGCCGAAAACTACTTGCTCCAGCCGTTTCACGAGGGCGTAAGTGCCTTAGTCATCCTGGCTCACGTCCTACAGAACGATGGCAATCCCCAGGCGGCTTGGATCTTGAGCGGTAGTACGATCCGCATGGCCATTTCCCTGGGCATCCATGCAGCAAGTAGCTGCCCAAAACTAGGGCCACCGCCGGTGCCAGCTGAGACGGCACGGAGCATCCGGTAAGAAAGGGCAAGGCCAAGTATTTCATTACGAGATGATCTTGCTCACAAGTGTTATTCTTAGGTTGGCCATTGTATGGCAGGATGCGCTTCTCTCGTTGGCCTTCAACCGGCCACCGGCATCGCATGATATGGACTCGGTGCAGGATCTCCCAGTCCTCGACCAGCGAATGGATGATGGCCCCATGGGACTGAGCTATGGACATGCTATGAACTGGCTGTGCCACCTTACGCTCAAGCACTGGCAGTACGCGGTAAGCCGGCCAGGAGACCGAGCTATGGACCGGTACACGAACCTCTTCAGCGACATGGACGCCTTGGAAGGCGCTCTTCAGGACCATCTTCGCAGCCGAGACGCCTGCCATTCGATCCAGGCCATCCAGGAGCTTTACAGCTTCGAGGTGAACATGAACTTTACCATCTCGACCTTTTGCCGCCCGATTCTATCAAAAGACGGGCTTCAGGGCCTCACCAAGGCCGAGGCAGAACTGGTCCTAGCTCGTTTGCAAGATTCACTGAAGCGCAGTGTCAAGGCCTTTATTCGGACAAGGTCTGTGACGGGATATGCCAGCCGATCGTGGGCCTTTGTGCACAACGGCCTGACGTCGGCGCTGCTGCTGAGCTTTGTGAAGGAGACGCGAAATGAGGATGAGTCGAGACAGATCCAGGACGAACTCATCAAGAGTCTGGCAGAGGGCGACGGGATCCTGGCGTCGGAATCTGGCGCGTCATCCGGGGGCGACTGTGCAAGACAGATGACGATTGCACACAGAAAGTCGCTCAAGGCCTTGAAGGCGCTGCGGAAAATATCCGAAGAGGAGCGCCAGCGGACAGTCCGACCAGGCCTGCGAGGCCAGCCGGACACGGAGACCGGGGAAGACCCGATGGATTGTCCTGAGAATCTTGCTTTTGCCGGAAATGCAATGGGCATGTATCAAGACCCTGGGTCAGTAGAGTATGCCTGCCCCCCTGAGACAGCAGAGAGAATGTGCCAGGCTGACAAGCTGGGTTAGAACAATTGAGTTTGACGAGCTTCTGCGCTCATTCGACTTTGGCTCTGCATTGCCCATAGAGGCGTTTGACTACATCACTTTTGATCCAATGGCACCCAGCGTGAGTTGTGGGAGAAATGTTTTTGAATTGTCCCCGTTGAATCATATGACTAATGCTTATGCTAGTTCTAAATGGGACGGTCGTCTGTCCATGACTTAAAAGCCCCAGGCCTTCCAGTTGCCCAGCACCTTTGCCTGCACGCTCTCGGGGATGGACTCCTTGAAACTAGCAGCCTCCCAATTCTTTCCGGTGGTATATTCCTTCGGCAACAGGCAGTCGGAGACGACCTTGCCGCCACGGTTCGCGGGGCCGTTGCCGTGGCTCATGTAGGGGATCAGCGGGAAGCCAGGCACGTCCTCGAACAAATACTCGTCCATGCCAGGGCGACAACGCGTGCAGAAGGCCCAGATGACATCCTTGAAGTTGAAGATGTCAATGTCGTCACCGACGACGGCAATGCGGTGGATCGTGCTGCCGACCTTGGTGTTGAAGATCAAGTCACCGATTTTGCGGCAGAACTCCTTGGGGGTCGTCTTGAGCTCCCGCAGCTTAGCCGTGTCGACTTTGACGGCACACCACGTGACCTGTGACTCGAAGGGGGTGTAGGCGTCTGTGATGGGCAGGCCAGCTGCCTTGAGCATAACGTTGATTTCGACGGCCACCAATGGACCAATCATTGTGTGCTGGTCGTATTAGTAAAGATAGGCATATAGTATGTGTTATTAGCATTTACTTACCGTCTCATCTGTCAAACGGCCGCAGTTGCTCACGGGCAGAATGGCATCCTTGCGGTGGGTAATCATATTTACCGTGTACAGCGGCTGTGGGTGAGCATCGCCGGGGAACACATATCTGTCTAGGTTAGCAGGAAGCAATAACTTAAGGGGGAAGAAACAGAATAAGAAGAAAGGAAAAATGAAATAGAAAAGAGAAAAGGGGCTTACCCGTGCATCTCGCCAAAAGGACCCTCTGGTGCGGTCTCGGTGGAGGACATGAAACCCTCAAAGACGATCTCGGAGTTGGCCGGGACCAGCAGGTCGTTGGTGTCGCACTTGGTAACCTCCAGGGCGGTGCCGACGAGCGAGCCAATGTACTCGGCCTCAGACAGACCGTCAGGTAGCGGCATGCTGGCAGCCATGATAGCAGCAGGAGGCACGCCGAAGACAAGGGCCCACGGCATGTCCTTGCCGATCTTCTTCCACTCCTGCTGGACCTTCCAGATGTGCTGGGGCGGGATGACCAGGCCGACCAGGTGATTGCGGTCGTGCACCATAGCACGGGCGATAGACCAGTTGGTCCACTTGCCGTCCGGCGTCTGGACAATGTGCATGCCGTACGTCTGCACGTACTTGCCGCCGTCAGACTTGTGCAGCTGGGGCGAGGGCAGGGTGGTGAGGTCGAACTGGTCGGGCGTCAGCTTGACCTCCTTGCAGGAGCCGGTAGGCACGGTCTTGGGCGGAATCGGTGGGGTGCTCTTGGCAGCGCCCATCTTGTCGAGGATCTCCTTCATCGACGCAGTCGGCGGCAGGTTGATGTGGCGAGCCAGCCGGCCGAACCGCTGGGCAGGGTCTGCACGTAGCGAGTTGGGCGCGCCCAGGATGCGCCATAGCCCGTTGCCGTCCATGCCCTTGAGCTTGTTGAACAGGGGGGCCTTGGCATCGGTCTCGCAGGCGAGACGAATGATGGCGCCCACCTCGAGATCGGCATCGCATTCGTCGTTGATCTCGACAATATCGCCGTCGGCACGAAGCTCGTCGACGAAAGCCCGGAAGCTCATGTGCGGAAGGTCTTGCGAGGACGCCATGATTGGTGAATGAATAAGAATGAAAGTACTGCAAACTGTTGGGCTGCTTGGCTGTGAGGAAACGAGCGTCCGGAAAGAAGCAACAGTGCCAAGCGGTGAATATATAGATACTCCCAATGAGTGGGGGACACATTTTCCCGACGGCCCTGAGCTTCGCGGACGACGGGGATAGTCAAGTGGGTGGTGACGTCGATCAGGTCATGTCCACCGAGAAAGCCGAGGTCTCCGACATCGTGGGTCCGCCGATTGGCCTCAGTCATGACGCAGTAGTCTCGGCCCACTCGGAGCATCTCGGACTGTCACTCCGGATGCAATGCTGGCCTGCCGTCCGTCCCAGTTCGAGGGGGCCGTCGTCGTATATATTATATATCTCTGTTCGGCTCCACCCAATCCTGCCGTTCGTTCAATGTCCATCAAGAACGGCCCTTTGCATTTCCGCGCAAACAGCATCAGACTCTTGTTTTCAGCGAACAGCACTCGGCAGCATCGAATAGCACTAGCATCTTCTTTCAACCCGACAGCATGAGCGGCACAAATGGCACCGCCGGCGTGCATGGTACGAATGCAAATGGCACAAATGGCACTAGCGGAAGCCACATCAATGGCGACCGGCGACGGAAGCGCATCATTGTCGCCATCACCGGCGCAACGGGCGCCGTTCTGGGCATCCGTGCCCTGCAACAGCTCCGTCGCCTCAACGTCGAGACGCATCTCATCATCTCCAAATGGGCCGCCGAGACGATCAAATTTGAGACCGACTACACGGCTGCAGGCGTGCGCGCCCTGGCCGACTTCACCTACAATCCGCACGACCTCGCGGCGCCCATTGCCAGCGGCTCATTCAAGGTCGACGGCATGCTCATCGTGCCCTGTTCGGTCAAGACGCTGGCCGCCATCAACGCCGGCATTTGCGACGAGCTTATCACCCGCGCCGCCGACGTCTGTCTGAAAGAACGCCGACGCGTCGTTTTGTCCGTGCGCGAGACCCCCTTCAACGAGATCCATCTGCGCAACATGAGCGAGGTTACAAGGGCGGGCGCCATCATCGCGCCGCCCATGGTTGCCTTTTACACAAAACCCGCATCCATAGACGACCTTCTCGACCAGATGGTCGGCCGCCTACTCGATCTCTTTGATCTCGATGCCGGCAACTTTCAGCGGTGGGACGGCTTCCAGAAGGGTGATCATTAGTGCAGTAGCAGCGTGAAAATCACGCATTCATACATTGTAAAGGTGCATTTGTTTAGCGAACCGGACTAGACCATGTGAATTGTCAGAAAATAGAACAGAGATACCAGTCAGTGCAGTGGTTCGACCCTCCCTCGTGCACTAGCCCTTGTCCTGAATGCTTACTGAGAATCTGGCTTTTTGGTTCTCGTCCGTAGGCCAACCGGCGAATAAGAGTTGAGTGTAAAAACTGGGGAAGGTCGATCTTAAAATATGGTCCCACCGGCTTGCTATGTATACAAAAAAAAAACAGCTATCTGAGGCTAAAGTGCAAACCCGAGCCGAAATACCTGCCTGGTCTGTGCACAGCCGCAGCAAAATCGGCAAAAACCTATTCTGGCTGGCAAAAACATTGGCTCCGCTGGGGCTCGAACCCAGGACCTTCTGCGATCTCATATCGCTTGTGAAGCAGACGTCGTAACCAACTAGACCACGGAACCTTACTTGTATGACTAAGTGCCAGCTTGCTCTGCTGATAATTCAGCATCCGATGGAGGAACGTCCATCGGGCTGCTGTCAATTAGCATCCGATTCAAAGATGGCGTTCACACACGGACACAAAAGCTCTATTGATACGTGTCAGGATATCCGTAACTTGCAAAGCTAATGCTGCCTGGATGGTGGCACTGAAAAGGCTTCTACATTCCTGACAGAGATAAAAGCGTCCACTATTTTTGTTACGAGGCCACTACAGAACTTTGACTTGTGAATATTGCAAAGAAATCAGCGGGATGTGAAAATATAATTAACGACCTTCTTCTCACCCTGAAATGTTGGGATCTCTAAATGTTATAGTTCTTGTTTTACAACTTTGCTATCCAAAAGCGCATAGATTCAAATCTCAGAAACAAAAGGTCTGAATCGTACTTATATACGCCTTTCAGCCGTAGTTACCCACAGCGTATTTTACTTTCTTCATCCCAATACACATGTTCTGGTTCTCTAATTTATAGTTAGGCTGGGCTAGAGCTGGACGGACTGCTGAAGACGTTAAAAAAGCAGCGGAGAAAGAAGCCCGAATTAGCAACTGATCGGGATGCGAGGTACTAATAACAATGGTCAGACAACCGTTTGCAGAAGCATCTCGGTTAACATGCGACATGAGAACATGAACACCACATCTTTCTCAAGGCTCTCCCCTTCCTGCAATCTGCTTGATGGCCAAACGCACGTTGCTTTGCTTTGATCAGATGCTGGGACGGCTGGCCTCGGAGAGACCGCTCGTGTTTTTGATTCTTGGCTAGCCGTGAGCTCTTCGTCGCTCGTTGACCGTTACCGGACTGGGTCATGGCAGCACATCGCAGTGTACGCCTACGTTGGCCTTGTGTCCTCGGCGGGCTACTCTCGGTTGTTCGAAATTTTTATTTGGGAAAATGGCGCATTCATGCCAGGAGTTAAGATGCGGTGGTGCATTTTCCGTTTGCAGCCACATGTGCAGCTTTTCTTGCGTAATTAGCAATAGCTCTGGCCGACTGGCAAGGTTAGCGAGCAACAGATTGCGTATTGTTTCGGTTCGGTAGCATTGACGCTAGCTGAACTAAAAATGTGACCGGGTACCAAGCTGCTGTCCCTTATTGCTGTGTACTGCGTGCCAGATTCTCTTTTGCACTACTGTCCCTGGAATACCGGCCGCCGCTTCTCGGCAAAGGCCCGCAGCGCCTCGTTGCGGTCGTGCGTGGCCACGACCTTGTCGTACATTGCGTTCTCGACGGCCTCAGTCGGGTATTGCACCGCCTGCAGAGCTGCCCGTACAGCCACAGGACCGCCTGAGCAGATCTCTTCGGCCAGTCGCACGGCCTCGCTGAGCGCCGCCCGGCGGGCCGTCTCAAGCACCTTCTGTTGGCTCTCCTTCTCGTCCTTCTCGCTGTTTTCACCCTCGCCCTCAGCCTCCTCAGAGACCTCGACCAACCGGTCTGCGATGCCCAAGAAGTATGCCTCAGGTGCCGACACCCGCCGTCCAGTCAGGATGAGGTCGCGGGCCCGGCCAACACCGATCAGCATAGGCAGACGGTACGTGCCGCCAGCACCGGGTATTATGCCTAGGCGCGTCTCGGGTAGGCCGACAAAGGCATTGCTCGAAAACACGCGCATGTGTGTGGACAGCGCCAGCTCGAAGCCACCGCCCAGGGCCACGGAAGAGACCGCTGCGATTGTCGGAATGGGCAGCACCGAGAGTGCAGAGAGCGTGCCGCGCAGGTCGGCAAGGAAGGCATTCGTTCTGGAGATATGACATAGAGTGTGAGCAGACGAGTCGCACGCAATTGCACCGTTCGTCGAACAGAAACACGTCTCCGCTGAAACTCACTCCTCCTGTGTAAACGTCCGTCGCTCTTTCAAGTCAGCGCCAGCGCAAAAGCAACTGTCGACGGCGCTGGCCAGGATCAATGCCCGTGTAGGCCCCAGGCCATCCTGTCCGGCGGTCCTGGCCGCGGGCAGCTCGTTGCCCTCGCCGTCATACTGATCCGCAACGGCCTCGATCTGGCCGCGCAGGGCCGCCAGAAGCGCGAGCGAGATGGCGTTGCGCGCGTCCGGCCGGTTCAGCTCAAGCACTCGGATGTGGCCCGAGTTGGGCGCAGGCAGGTCGGACACGACGACGAGCGGCTCGGCTGACGAGGAGTAGCTTCGGTGGGGGAGGGAAAAAGTCGAGGCTCGCCAGAAACAGCCGGACCTGCGGCTGGCGGCACGCACCAAAGACGTAGCGGCCAGAGTTTGTCGTGCAGACGGCATGACGTGTGTGGGGGGTATCTGGGCGAGTGATCCTGCGGCGGATCGGCGAGCCGTTGTCTCTCGATGAAGACGGCTTTTGCTTGGAGATAATTGGGAAAAGAACAGCCATCGTGATTTGACAGCCCGCTAATTTAGTGGTGAATAATGGTGGGGCAGCAGTGTGTACTTGATTACGTCATCCATGAACGTCCCTGTGCAAGTCGGTTACCACGCAATTGGAGGTACTCCTGCAACCCTTCCGTACGGAGTAGAAAAGAAAGGATCCGGAATGACTGCAAACAGCAAAAGCACGAATCAGACTTTTGGTTACCCATATCTTTCCCCTCAGCTTCAGTATCGCCAGATAATGTGACTCCGGAGATACGCCAAACAATACAGAATATGACGTCATCGTCTCAAATGCCGACAATTCCAGCTTCGTCAACTCCGTACTTTCGTCTGTGCAAATTCTTTCATTTTATCATACACTCTGGTTGAAATGGACGCAGGGACCGCAACATCGCTTCCGCCCGAGGCCGTGGCGCTAGCAGCACGCATGTATGACGGCGCACGGACTGGTGACCTCGCGCTCTTTACGCAATCTCTGCCGGCTGGTCTGCCGGCCAATCTAACAAATGAGAAGGGGGATACACTGGTACGCGGGCCGTTATTGTGGTTTCGGCACAAAGATAGGAAACGTACTAACCGCCCAGCTTATGCTTGCCGCATACCACGGACACGTCGATCTGGTGCGCTTGTTACTTCAGCATGGTGCCGACCCAAACCGGCTTAACGATAAAGGCCAGAGCCCACTGGCAGGCGCTGTTTTTAAGGGTGAAGATGCGGTTGTCACAGTAAGTTTAAGTTTTTTTTTTCTCTTGGGTCGGATCCCGAGGCTGACTGCAATCGTACAGGCGCTTCTAGAGGGCGGTGCTGACCCGGATCATGGCACGCCTACAGCCCTCGAGGGCATCGTTCTTTTTCGGCAGGAGGAAAAGTGGAAGGCTCTGTTTGAGGCAGCTCCTGGACGAGGAAAAGCTAGATAAGAACATGCGATACATACATGCAACACCGTTGAAGTATTACTCTACAGTCATTGCGCTGCTGACGTATCCCATCTGCTACTTGTCGCCTGTACACCTTGCGTCCATAATCCACTATAATAGAAAGGTTTTGTTGGGGAACTGCCGCCAGGGATTGCTGAAGAAATGGGTCTTGGTTGTGGCACCATCCTCCGGGTAAAACACCTGAAAGAGCACGTAATCATTCTCTGTTTCGTTACCTTGGAAGATGCGGTGGTAAACTCTGTCTCGGATAATTTCTTTTGAAGCTGATTCAACCGGAGCATTCGAGCGTGAGCTTCACCTCGAGGTGAAACGTGGTGCAGCTGGACTGCGTGGTATCCACACCTATGTTGCCCGCTTTCCTTGAGCATGTCTCTCATCTGATCGAAGTTGCCGTGCACGCCAGGTCAGGATCTTTCTCGCCTATTTCTAGTAGTCTCAACCATTCTAGCGGTAGTAAACCTGGGCTTTTTGTTTTTTGGCTGCAGTCAACTATGCTTGACCTCGTATTTGCAGTACTTGACGAGGCATCTGATTTTTGGTATAGACCCCCTGCGTTGAAGGCACGACGGATTCGATGAGAGACTAGGAATATACGACGTAGGTCGTCCTGAAAAGCCGATTCGAGACCTGCTGTCTGGAACATACCCTCAGCTGTCTCGGCTAACCAGTTTTGAGACGTCCGATTCGATGTAAGTCGTATCTGAAGACTATCAATAAAGATTTTACGTAGTATCCAACAGCTCCAAGCTGCCACCGTCCCTTGCGGTCCGGCTATCTTTCACGAGCACGCCATTGGCTGCCTGGTTGCATGATCCATTCTCCTGATAAGCGCTGCATGTTGTCTAGGATTAATAGGCTCCGGTCCAGACAAGCCGTAGGGCCCACTGCAGCGTGAAGGACCCGCAAACAGTTGAAAGCTCTGCCGGCTGGGCGGACCGGTGGAGACGCTTGTTGGGAAACGGGGCCAGGGGTGTGCAGGCTGGTTGCTGGCTGCAGTCGTTCAGACGGTATCGCTGTGAGCCTGCATGCACAGTTGTCGCCGAGTCACAGGGCGAGCGCAACTCTGCATCCTTGCGAATGCAGTTCCAAACGACTGCCGTATTGGCAGATTTCCCAGCCGGTGGTTAGCTGCCTGGCCGAGGGGAGCTGGCTGCCCAAACGACAGGCCGGGCGTGCGCCCGATCGACTGATTTGTCAATTTTGCGTGCTTGCGTCGCATCGCCTCGGGTCTGCATCGGTGATGGATATCGTGCGTGGCTGCCTGCGACGCGACGACGATAGCCACACCGTCTTTATTCCCGCCCGGTCTGGTTATCTTTTGCTCGTCGATCCATGTGCGGCCACCGATCTCGGGCATGCACGCGGCGGTGTGCTGCTGTTCCCTTCTGCATCGTGAGTTTTCTGCCGTCTTTGTCGATGTATCCAAAAGGGGCAACTCCGCTGCAAAGCGGCAGGAGACAAGCGCAGCGTTGTGCCTGAGACGGTATTTAAAGTGGGTCCGAGCAGCCATCACGCAAATGGCAGATCTCTGCTGGCGAATCAGCCCAACGACCGGTTACCAATCAACGCGCCCTTTTCGACCACGACGGCATTTTCTATTTGGGATCCCTTTTCTTTTTTTCCCGGTGGGTATGTTCCATCTCGTGGTTAAGCTAGCACATGCTCCTTGCATGCCCTCGCCGTAGACGGACAAGAACGAGGGATCGAGCGGCCACGGCCCACAAAACGGAGTCAGAAATCTGCAGCCAGAGCGGCGAAAGCAAAAATTTTCTCTGTCGTGTTAGCCAGACGGACTAGTACAATCCAGCACGGCCGCCAACAGTTGAGCGGGTGCGTATGTCGTAGTCTTATAAAATCAATAGGAAAAGGGAGCCCGAGCCCAACATTCTCCCAGAGTTGCGGCCGCAAAGAACAATTTCCGTAGTCATCATCAATTTTCCGGCCAGAAATCACCTTGTCCAGTCGACCAGCTTGGCCACTCGTTGCCACGATGTCTGCTGCCATGGAGCCTCTCCAGCGAAAGACGACAGTGACGGTCGTGCCGGAAACACAGGCCAGCCAGGACATCCCTCCCGAGGACGGCAAGGATGGGCGCAGTGACTTGGCCAAGACGTTGTCCAAGACAGCCATGGCAGAAGCCATTGTGCGCATCCGCACAACGCCCTTTGACCCCGAGAAGGATGTGCCGTCGTCGGTGGCTAGCCCGGCCTCGACGCTCTTCCTGCCGGCAGAAGAAGGGCCCGAGCCGGCTGCAGAGACTGGCCCAACAGCCACTTCCATGCCTGCTTTGAGCGTTCAACGCCAGCTCGCCATCACCGGCTGCATCATCATGAGCAGCTTTGTTCAGGTGCGCAGCTTTACGCTTCTCGCCAAGCAGATGTCAGACTGACCGATTCCAGTACATGTCCAACTTCCTCACACTGGGTGCCGGCTACTGGTTTGCCGATAAGCTAGTGGGCGATGCCAGTCCGGCCGGCTCCATCTGGATGGTCTCTGCTTACTCGTGAGTCTTTTGACCGGCTATAGCTGGAGAGCTTCGTACTGACGCCCCCTTCAGCCTCACCCAAAGCAGCGTCGTCCTTATCGGCGGCCGTCTTGGCACCATCTACGGCCACCAGCGTCTCTTGCTCGCCGGTCTCGCCCTCATGACCATCATGTCCCTCGCCAACGGCTTCTGTACCCACTACATTGCCTTTGTCATTGTGCGCGCCTTCACCGGTCTTGGCGGTGGCCTGCTGATGCCCAACGCCGTTGCCCTCATCGCCGTCACTGTGCCGCCTGGCCGCAACCGCAACATCTCCATGGGCTTTTTCGGTGCTGCTGCTCCGGTGGGCGGTTGGATCGGCGGCCTGGTTGCTGGCCTGTTCATCCGCTACAGCACTTGGCCCTGGCTGTTCTACTTCATGGCCATCGTGACCTTTGCTGTCTTCTCCGCCCTCGTCCTGCTGCTTCCCAAAAACGAGGAGATCTTTGATGAGGGCGGGAAGATCGACTATATCGGTGCTGTTCTCGGCCTCGGCGGCCTTGCTGTTTTCAATATTGTCTGGACGTATGTTTATCTTATCTTTCTTTCTTTTTTTTTTTTTTTTTTTTTTTCCTCGCTCTGCTCGTGTTCTAACCGTCCCAGACAAGCCCCGTCTGTCGGATGGCAGCAGGCCAGCGAGATCGTCCTGCTAATCCTCTCCGTCGCCCTCTTCGCCGGCTTCATCCTGTGGGAACACCGCTTTGCCTCCGATCCCATCATGCCTCTCTCCATCTTCCGCGCGCCCACCTTCTCGGCCCTCATCTGTGTCAACCTGCTGACATACATGTCTTTCGGCATCTCGCTGTGGTACCTTATCGCTTGGCAGCAGCTTATCCGCGGCCTCTCTGTCCTCGACTTTGTCGTCCACTGGCTGCCGTTTTGTCTTTCAGCCCTCGCTGCCGTCGGCATTGCCGCCTTTCTCATCCCTCGCCTGGCTGCCCAGTACATCATGGCCATCGGAATCGTTGCCGTCATGGCGTCGAACCTGCTGCTGGCCACCATGCCTGTCCGCCAGTCGTACTGGGCCCAGACCTTTGTTGGCACTCTTTTGAGTGGCGTCTGCCCCGACTTTGTCTACGTTGCCGCCCAAATAATTGCGAGCAACAGCGTCAGCCGCCACCAACAGGGACTCGCTGGTAGCCTCATCGGCACTCTCAACCTCTACGGCAACAGCCTTGGCCTCGGCCCTGCTGGCACTATCCAGTCTCAGGTGGCTAAGCACTCGGGCGATCTCGCCAGCTACCGTGCCGCTCTCTACTTTGGTGTCGGCCTGGCCGCCATTGCGCTCGTTGTGGATCTCGCCTATGTCCGCATGCCTCGTGACCGTCGCGAGGGCTGGTCTGACTCCGATAAGGAGGTCCTGCGGGACGCTGCTGCTGCTGCTGCTGCCTCGGCGCCAGCTTCAGATACCCGCGTCTGAGAGCTGGGAAAGTAACACTTCTCTTCGCAATTGGAACAACGACACGTTCAGGTCCGTGTATGGGACCTGAAAATTTATAGAACGTTGGATCTGGGACACGTTTTACGCAATACGACACGATCATAGATGAACTGGGATATAGACACGGACAGCTAGGATTTAGGGTTTCGATTTTTTTATTTCTTTTATTTCCGCTATTCTTTCGATGGAAGCTGGCTGCACATAAATTAAATAGACTTGGGCTTATTGGGTTAGGAGGAGTGGGATTTGTGGCTGTTGTTGCCTCATACTTACCATAGACTTAGATTACGAACTGGACGAATAGATTTGCCTGCATGCTTTAGTTTCAGTTCGATTTTGCCTGTCCTGGATCTGCACTCTTGGTTCTACCACGCTGGCTAGCTGCGAGGATCCAGAGTGAATTGACATTTAATCAACGTGGCCTAGATTTTGACTACGCCGTGACTAACGCATTGAGATACGACTGCATAACACCAGGCGATAGATACGAAACTAGAGTTGGAGGCTTGGATATTTGGGTTCTCTTTCTTTCTCCTGTCCTTCTTGTATCTGTTTTCCGAACAGTCCTGGTCCATTTGACGGTGTTCACCTTAATTACCACTACAGCTGGCTTAAGTAATTTGCGACAAGGATACGTCAAAAGATCAGTGAACCGGTGTATGAGAACGTTAATAAAAGAGCTCTACCAGATTACATGAATGAACTCTTTGTCATTATTCAGCACTGAAGGTTCTCGGGTCTTGAAACAAAAGTCATTTGGTCATCACTACTCATCTAAGTTTGAGTCATGACAAAGTGTGTCACGTGAACAACACCGAAGAATAGCTCCTCTTACACGACAACTATCATCCTTTATGTCTCTTGTTTCTCATTCTCCAATACACATAACTTGAACATCACTATGCGAGCGTCCATTCGAAATGTTCCCCCCTACTGAAAGCAAAAGAGAATGCAGGCGTAAGAAGGACGCTGAGCGCTGGCCTTTCTGTTCCGATGCCTTCATGATTGGGCCCCCTAGCTGTACACTGAACGATCTGCGCAGACCGCGACTGCGGAAGTGCCCATTCGACATCGGCAGTACCACCTGGATCAAGCCTCTTGGAGGTGGTCTTGACGGCTATTGCTGGAAAGTAATGTTTGGGAATGAGGGGCCATATGTGATCAAGCTTGTAGGCACTCGTACGCCCGATTGCACCACCGGGTCCTTTCCTTTCCTGTCTTTCTTTCAAGCAAGTCTCTAACCAAGTACAGTTCTGGGACAGGGAGCAAAGATCTAGAGCTAGCTTTGCCTCGAAGCTTGAATGCCGCAACGCCGCGCTTCTCCAGATGATGCAAACTGCGGTCGAGGATGGAAAGGCGGTGGGCATGCCCGTTTTGCTGAACCACAGAGCCAGAGCCTGGGTCGAAGCCATTCAGAACATTGAATCCTTCTCGGTTGAAGAACGCCAAGACTCCGAGGCCCGCATCAAGAGGGCAGCAGAACTGGACATTAAACTACGCCCTTTTCTGTCCGTTCCACGCCTACGCAAATGCTACGGCTGGTTGTCTATCTCTGGCGAGATCCTTGCTGGATTACCTCAGCAACTTCGCCCACCGGACGCTGAGATCAAGTGCAGAAGCACAAGATGGCCGAACTGGGCCGAAGGCCCCGATACAGATTACATGGCCATCGTATACGAGTACGTGGAGGAGGCCCCCAATAGCCCAGCCGCAGTCCAGGAAGTGGTGGATTTTCTCCATCTCGCCGGCTTTACCAACACGTTGTCTCCCTGGACACGCAACTGGCAAGGCAGTGTGCTCCTGGATATATTGGCCATCGCTTCTCCGTACGAATGGGCTTGGCGTACCGATAATTATATAAGGCTCATCAAAGCGGAATGGATGCTGAGGACTTGATACCAGAGGCGTGCCTGCTACCTATCGCTTGCGCTGTTTTATGGACGTGAAACCGACTGCAGGGTTGTCCACCTCATAATAGATCATTGTGTAAAGTAACTATTTATGCTGACGAATGGGTAGCCGCCGAGTAGGGAAGCATCGGGTGGACCTTTCCCATGTAAATATCTGTACTTTATCATGGCCTAGATTCGATACAGGGAAGTTTGGGGATAGAGCGATAAGTATGTGCACTAGAAACCCTATAAATTGACTGCCAAATGTCTGCCTGATGGTTGGTTTAAGTGCGCGTGCGTTTGTTCTGCCTTTTTTTTTTTTGTGAGCTGCGTCCATTATATCCGTGGGTCTAGGCAGCTTGCGCCACAATGCAAGATTTACGACGTAAGAGATATCTCCATCACCCTGCGCAAGTCTCCACATACAATGCACTGGTACTTGCTTGAACCGCCACAATATGCACGAGCGGGTGCAGAACGGTCAGTTATTGGTGCCTAAGAGTGCTAGGCAGACTGCATGGCAGAATTGCCTTTGGGCCGCAAAGTCCTTAAGCAGGCTCGCTCTGGTGTTTTCTTTCCCTCGTCTCTTTTCTGACCCTATTCTTTGCGTGCGCTTCTAAACGACGGAGCTGGACCATGGCCGAAGTCCTAGGCGTGGTCTCTGCCGGCATCGGCATCGCCGCTTTTGCTCTGCAAGTTGCCGGTAGCATTGAAACGCTGCACGAGATGTTCGGTCCCCAGCCTCACGAGATTAAGCAGGATCTAGATTTTATAACGGATCTTCTCCGTATCCTCCACGTGGAGCTGCAACAGCTAAGCATGTTCGATGGCCAACCCCCGGTCAATGTCATCGTTTCTTCCGCATATAAACAATACTGCCACACCAAACTGCTCCTTGACAAGCTCCTGATCAAGCTTCCGCAGGGAGCCTCCCCCAGTCAGCGGAGCTGGAAACGGTTCAAGCCGGTTCGCTGGAGTGAGGTCAGGCAGCAGATTAAAGAAGTCAAGGATCGGATCTATGAAGTCATCTCTCTGTTGCAACTGTAAGGTCTAACCAAGCTGGAGTCCATAAAGACTTGTCTGACTATCATCAGGTTTCACATCAAGGAAGTTCGAGCCAATGTTGAACGTCCGATACCCCTCGATCCCCAAGCTACTGATGGCTGTGAGACCATCGCAGAAGAAAGCTGCCCCTCTCCTTGTATTATCAGCACGGAAGCAGAGTCTGCAAGCACCAACGATCAACCTCGGCTAGAGAGTCCCGCAGTACCCCCTACCAGGAGAGAAAGTCACCGAACTTGCACTTGGCGGCATTGTATTTGTTCCTACCACCAAACTAGGAAGATCTCTGGTCGGTTCTGGACTCTCGAGTATACACCTCTTTCGATTCTTCTTAGCGAGTACCTTCGCCGCCGATGCGACTTCACTCGTATCCGCCTTGGATGGAGACTGGCCCTCTCCAAATATGGTATTCCGATGGCAATGATCGCCGGATTAGAGATTGTCTCTAGTCGCAGCGGGTTCTCAATTCGACCTTCCCTCAGAACGGAAAGGGTTGTGCCTTATACGTCTCCTGCATTCAAGATGATCGATCGTCTTCACTATCATGGGGTTTCAGTATGGGAAGTCATCGATAGGCTTAAATCACTCAACCGGTCAGACCCGACTTTCAAATATCACCGAGACCCTTCAGGCAAAAGCTATATTCATGTAAGCGATGCGCAAATATTGCATGGTTTCTTATTCCTGACTGTTCCAGAAAATCCTGCATTCTGGATGGGGATTATTTGACGCTTGGCAGGTTAGCCTGCTTGAGCTTTTCACTTATGAATTTGGTTTTACTTTGGAGGAAGAAACTGAAGAGTAAGTTCCACTTGTTGGCTCCTTACAATAATGTATTAATAGGCGAGGGCAGACTTCTTCCTGGGTGTGTACGTAATATCTTCAACAGTACCCTTTGGCAAGAGCTTCTTGACGTCATCCTGGACTGCGGATATGACCTGATAGCCATCGACTCGCCCCGTTTCGAGACGTGGCCAGGTTGGTACAGCTGGTTAAATAAACACCCCGACCCTTTTTTTCTCGGTTTTCTCGCCAAGTTAGTGGACAAGAATCAATGTAAGTATAGGAACTACATCGAGATAGGCGAGTACTAAAATGTGCTAGACTTTTCTGGATCAACACCGTTGCATAGCGCCATTCTAAGAGGATCAGTCGATTCTGTAAAGTTTTGGTTGAACCGATCCCGCCCACTTGAAGAGAACACCAATTTCCTCGGTCAGACGCCGCTGCATCTTGCAGTCCGAAGCCTATCACTGTGTCAGCTCATCCTAGAAGAGGGACATGACATGGACGTATCTGACAAATGGGGAATGACTCCCTTGATGTATGCCGCATCGTTAGGCCAAAGTGATGTGGCAACGCTTCTGATTTCGAGAGGCGCAAACATCCATGCATCATACTATGGGAAACTCTGTGGCAACTTTCTGCAATTGGCATTTTACTTTGAACACACCGAGCTGGCTCTTAAAACGCTCGATGCTATCAAATACAAATACGGGGTAGACGTATTCCATCGTTTGATTCGCACTGCCATTACAAAGTCGACCCATCTTCTTAATATGCCAAAGGCTGTTTTCTCCCCAGAAATTGCAAAACTCGTCGACGATGTCAACTTTCTTTTAGAAGATTCCTACAGGCGTGTCAAGAACAACACCTTGATGCATTATGTCAAGTCTGTTGACGAGGCCCGTACCCTCATTCAATGCGGATTCTACTCTTTCAACCAGGAGAACAGCGAAGGTGACTGTGCTATACGGTACTTGAGCAGAACCTGTGATGCCGATGTGGTCAAGTTTTGTCTTGATAACGGTGCAGATGTCAAAAACTGCAGAAAATGCCGCCAGAGTCTAATGATAGATCTATTCTCAAGCCTAAAACTCTTCAGTTCCCAAGACTCCAGCGATAAATTCGAATTGGTTCGGACCTGCATCCGAAGTGGAGTCGACCTCTTCGCTGCGGATGATTGCAAATGCCCTTGTTCGCCGGGAGGTTGTCATATTGCGTCGGCATTCAGGCTTAGCAACAGTGAAAACTATGTTACGATGGACCCTATTTGGGCTTTTGAATGGCTGACGTTGGTGGAAGAGTATAGTGGGATGCAGGCTGCTAAGACCATGCTCCTGTCCTTTCTCCGAAGGGCAAAATGTGATGAGGAAGACGTTAGCATTTCACATATCTGTTGTCACAGGGGCCGGGGAATACCAGATTGGGTGAAAGAACCATCAATCTCAGATGAGGATGCCGGAGAATTACTCGACGAAGAAAGCGAGTTTGTTCAACTTATCGAAGGAGATATGCAGCAACTCGCCACGGACACCCTTGCTGTTCTTAAAACAAGGTTTGTGCAAATCGTGATAGGCCTATATCCCAAACCGGCAAAACGGGAAGATACCTTCGTGAAAGACGTAAGTACATAAGTTTCATATGTTTGCACCCATCTCAAATTTGGGTTTTTCTAACAGAAGAACCCGCCAACAAAGGATGACGATGAGTTTGAGCTTTATTATGATGACCCTCCGGACGAGTCTATCGCGTATTCAATGGGAGGATATTTGTCGTGGCTCCGATATGAGTATCAAAGGATGGCTACGTCACCTGACAGGGATGAGTGGTTTGACAGACGAGGGACTTGGCTTGGAGAACTCATGTATGCAGCGAATGTCACGGAAGATGATTTGCCGAGATAAGGGTCTGATGTACGGCCAATTCTATAGCTGTGTCCTTGCCTAGAGGTTATCTAAGGCTAAGTAAAAGTGACAACTGTTTCGTTGTATTTCCGATGTACTCAGCGGCCGAACAGTCAAAGTTTCAGCGAAGTAGCGTTGAATGACGCTAAGTCAGGTCTAAGTAGTAATATTGCAGGGAAGAGGACTTGGATCAGTCCCTTCAGTTCTCGGATTGTCTTTTAGAGCAGTCAATAGAACGCAAGAGGAACTGATCGTAGCTTGTGTGGAACACTATTATTGGACGAAGCTCGACAGAATATACTTTACAAGGGCTCTTGAAGAATGTTAGCTAATAGTGCTAAGCGCTAATCCGACGCCGATGAGATCCATATCCGGCTACATTCTCGTCGCCCTCCTCGAGGCAGCCGAGATTCCTGAAGATTTACGGACCTTCCTCGGAGATGTTCCAAGACGAGGACAGCAATGGCGAAGCTGACCGCTTTGTCGTGCTGTACACGATCAATATCGGCCTCGCTGGACATTCGACCAGACTCATTTAGGCCCTGGATATGGCACCCGTACAGCGGAACACAAGTCGACGGCACTGTTTCTGCATTTACCAGGCTAGTCTCTGCCATTGAGAGCCACATGGCAGAGGCTCATTGCTGCTGGAAAGCGCCAGTCTTCTGCTTCACGATGCCAAATCAGATTTCGCCGCCGTGCCATCCAACTGCTTCATACGGAGCTTCTTAGCCCGCATATGTCCTCCTCGGTTTAGTAACATCGCGCCCGGCCTTCTTATGCCGCACGATGCGGCGCACTTTGCTAGCCAGAGCCGCCAGAGCCGCCGGACAATTTGCGTTGTCGGTTCTTTGTCTTTGCAGAAAAGGGAGCTTACAGCACGCAGCACGCAGAATCTAGGCTAATAGAAGCGATGTAGACACACGACGGACACTGTTAAAATAAGGCTAGGTTCCCTAAATTTACGTGCATTATGATTCCTTGCGGGATAAGGACACGAACAGTAGCAACCCAAAAGGCGTGATATCGCAACCTACCACGAAAAGCCTTACCTGCTCCGCCCTTTCCCAGTCTCTTTTTTTTTTTGGTCCCTGTGGCATCTTTGTAAAACATAAACCCTATCTGTACTGCAAAGATCTATATCGTCTGAAACAAATAGTACTATGTTGTAGCAGTTTTCCTTTTTATTGATTTTAAAAGGTAATCGTAACAAGTAAAAAGGAAAGGTATAATCAATTTTAAAAAATTGAATACCTCAAGGCAATATGCACACTTTAGTCGAGGGTAACAGCGTTCGCGCGTTGATTAGTGCTTCTAGCAGTAATCTTCTCGCAGAGCGCCAGAAAGTACCGGTGCAACGCGAACTATATAATGGCCTTGTTACGTGTCTCGGCAATGTTATAATCTTTCTATCAATATCCGCCATGTCCCGATCCCGGGGATTAGCGATAGGAAGCACTTGTGAAAATGTTCAGTCGATGCTGGAAGCTAGTGCTGCGGCAGAAGACGCTATAGGCACCAATTTGCTCTGCCTTATTTCCTCCTTGGCGTTGTAGACATGGTATGCGTGCAGGCGCGTTTAGCATCGCAGCGCCGCCGGCATTGCCGATTTCAATTGGCCGCAGGCAGACAAGCAAGACAACTTCATTCTTGGCGGAGCGTTGGCTGTAACCGTTGCGGATGAGGCAGTGTTTGACATCGAAACTGGTCGTAAATAACCCTGCCTACTAACACACAGGTTGCAGCGAAGCGGAAAAGTTCCGGAAGAGGTGCCAAGTTTCCCTGATAGATTTGCCCAATTTGAAAGCGTGGACCACTGCTGCGGCTTCTGTGGTGTCTCTATTCTGGTAAACTTTTGATCTGGCATGGGTTCGAACTGTGTAGCTTGGTGTGTTGGGTCTGCATAGTGTAGCAACTTGACTTTTGTGTAGAGAAGTCGCTGCCGGTCGTATAACTTATAGTTTGCTATACCCCCTGCACCAAGGTGTAAAGTAGGGATCTATACCTTCCATCGTGGTAGGCAGGTGCAAAGATCCCTAGGCCAGTACGCTGTGTCTTGTTCCTGCTTTTTTCTCCCACCTTATGCTTCCTCTCTCGCTTCGACCGGCTTGCTTACAAAAAGCAGTCTCTTGCAATGCAAGTCTGATTCTTGCATTAAGCAAAGTCTGCTCAAATGTTCATCAGTAGAATTCGCGAGAGGATGGGACCAACGTTAGTGCAACCACTTGGGTGCAATCCACGGCCATCGAGGTCGGCCTCCGCCTTTCCGATAGCCATTTCAATCTGACGTCCTATCCCACTCATTTGAAGTATAGTAGAGATCACAAAATGGGTGTGAAGGTAATCTTTATCAGGCATTGGTATAGTGTCGTCAATTCTAATGAGCCGGAACAGTGGAGAACCGCTCTTTGAACTGACGGACAGCACATCATCAAAAAATAGTGCTGTGTTGTAGCAGTTTTCCTATACATTAATTAGTTTGGAAATAATCGTGATGAGTAAGAAACAAAAAAGATACAAAAAACATTTATAACTTACCTCGTCTGAAGGGGAAAAAGCAAGCTTGCACTTGCCAAAGATCTTATGCACACTCGAGTCGAGGGTGACGGCGTTCGCGCGTTGATTTATGTTTCTAGCTGTAATCTTCTCACGGAGCGCCGGGAAGTACCGGTGCAACGCGAACCATATGATGGCCTTGTCACGCGTCTCGGTAGCGTCATTCTCGTTGAAGGAGCCCAAAGCGAAAGGGATGATGTGAGCGCATTCGGTAGAGGTCCTCATAGCACCGCGAGGAGGCAGGACGATCTGGTCGTCGTGAACATCCATCTCCCAAGAGCCACTATAAACGCAGCGGTAGCCGTCTCTGCGCAGACAGTCCCTGCGCAGACGGGTCTGCTCTGCCCTGGTGGCTGTTTCAATAGTTGCCATGGCCAGATCGACTGCGGCAGTTGCCTCGGGACTTGGGGGTGTTGGCAAAGGTGCCGGAGCTTGTCCGCCAGCAACCAAGACTGTAATGCGTTGGGAGGGTGGTTTGTTAGGACACCACAATGGCAGATAGACTACAAATAGGTGAAGTGCAAAAACCAAAAGAGGAGAAGATTACTCACACGGCTTCAGGATTGCATCGACGAGGTGACGTGCAAGTCTTACTAGTTGGGCATCGTCTTGGCAGAATCTAATGTCTGCTTCCAAGGCTCTTCTCCCCCTTTCACCGAGGTGCTTTACAAAAGTCTCCAAGATTTTCGCGGAATTGTAGTTGACGTCGTAGAGCCGGTCCACTCTCACGCTTGCTTCTGTAGCCAAGAGCTCATCTTCAGCCGGTGCCGGTGACAGTGATGGCGAGACAGATGGATGATTTGATAGTGGCAACATGTGCCGAAGCGGGTCATTCCACCATGGTCCCGATATTTCTGTTCGTTGTGTAAAGTTGCGCTAGTTGAAGATCGTTGATGGGACAAAACGTTAACTGAAAGGTAGGAACGAGAATTTTGGACCCCAAACAAAGCAGCAGTGCACAATTTGCATAAAGAGCCTTACGTCGTACAAAGAAAGCCCTTACATAATGTGAGGGAGGGCTTGCTCCTGGCGGGGTAATTGCGCTCTCAACCCCTCACGTGAAATCGCATACTGCAACATAGCTTCGTGCAACCAGAGCACGAGTTCAAGAATCCAGTTACTGTCAGGCTCTTCTTCTGCACCCTGCGCAGCCTCCCGGGTGGCGCAGGCCTTCTCCAAAACAACGAAACAGCAGCTACGCTGCAGCAAACGGCATATCCTCGCAGCTACGTCGGAGCGCAGTAGTTAAACAGCAGGCACCTCTATACTAGCAATGCTAACCTCAATATACCAGAGGTGCTGGCAACGTCTTTCTCTGCGGCCAAGGTTTGGACGGCTGTTAGGGGCATTAGATTTCACAAGCGACGAATGCATATTACTGACATCTTTCTTGTGTTGCAAAGGTAATCCCTGATACTTTATAACAAAAGTATTACTTCATCTGCTTCACAGAATTTCAGGCTCACAGCCCGCAAACTCCCGTATGTCCTCCAAAATCCACTGGATAGGAGTGACAAATGTCACATCTGGCGACGGGTCCTCTCCAGGCATTGCATCCCCTAGTGGTTCGATTGGCTCATCGAGGCCCAAGATCGCACTCGCTGTCAGCTGTGCGAAACCCTCCGGGAGCGACTCTTGACTCGGCACATCAGACACGTCGGGCAGACCAGCCCCGGTCTCCAAGTGGTATTTCTTCATGTAGCGCACCACGTTCTTAACCCTCTCACCCCCATCCAATATGCCCATTACACGGCCAGTCCAGTCAAAGACGCTTGAGCCCGAATCACCCGGCTGAGAAAAGTGACCACCCACAAAATCCAACACCAACAGATGATACGAGACAAGAGATTGTCCTTTGCCGAATGGAGTGCGCCGGACTGCCTCGATCTCGTTAGTGATGCCAAATCGGAGGCCCGTAGTTTGGCCGCGTTTGGCCACCAGATGCGATGTGCGATCGTCGCATGCAAAGGGCGGCTGGGGTGGAATATCGCGGCCGTGAAGTTGGAGAAAACCGTTGGCATCGAGATTCAGAGTGACAGAACCATCTTGACTGTCCGGGTCTGCCAAAGCTTCTGCATGGATCATCATATCCGCAGCGCCGCCAACATTGCTGGTTCCCATGGATGAGGGCCTTGCCTGGGTGCCCGTAGGCAGACAAGCAACACAACTGCATTGGCGGAGTTCTCATCATAACCAATACGGATAGGGTAGAAGCAATCCCAACCCACCCCGGGATTGCTCAGGGCTCTGACGATGCCTGTGCGCAGCTCTGGGCACCATTTGTGGACGAGGTGGTGGTCACCCACCGTCGAGATCCTTTTCGACCTACTGTTTATGTCTGTATGGGTCTCCCAGGGAGTGGTGGAGGTCTTGGCGATGAGACGTGGTGAGCCCGCAAGGCCATCAAAGTAATAAGTCTCTTCATCCTCAGATGGCTTGGAAAAGCCCATAAGCAGGTCTACAGAACTGACTGCCATCTTCTAATTGGCAAAAGGCGTGTGTTTTCAGCGCTGTTGTCAAGCCCCAACTTCGCTTGTCGGTTTTTTCTTTTTGGAAGTTTGAGCAGAGCCTCTAGACTTTTGATAGGGGTTGCAATCATTGTTCAGAATCAGAATTGAAATCCCGGTTGCGGTAGGTCTGAGAGGCTGGTGCGTATGCTCTGAGTAATAGCAGCTACCAAAGGTAGTAAGTACTAGACTTGATTGTCTCATAGCTCACTGTTATAACATCACGATTAGCTAAGCTTCCTAGTAAAAATAATTCTCCATCTTAAAGGAAAAGAAAAACGTACAGCAGCGGGTATTCGCTGGTCGTCACCGACCCAACTACTAATCCGCCGATTACTGGTTTAACTAGGGGAGAGCGGACGGGATCCCGTGCTTTCCAGTATCTATGGCCGTACGTGATGGATTAAGGAGCAGAGGGGGCTATAATGTGTTTTCTCGAACGAATAAAAAAATCGCTTGGCGGAAGCTTGTTCGCTCGACATGCTGACTCAGCAGCAACATACCACAGTAATCCGCATCGTTGGAAAATAACGATATCCACCTTTTTGAGTAATTACCACCACGACCGATTACACCTCGCCTACCACGTCCACAATTTGCTAGCGCTGTGCATTGCATTGTTTCCGTGTTGTCTCCCCTTTTTAATTGCCAGTGGTTCTATTTTCTTTCACCGTCTTTTTGAAATGGTCTAGCTCCAGTCTGCTTCCAACGCCCGCCTTTGGCCGAGGCGTATCTTACGATCTTTCTGGTCCTTGTCCGTCTCTCTCTCGACTCTGTCCTCTCCGACGTCTACGAACCAGCAGGCCTCCCCCTGACAAAGATAACGAGCGATGGCTGACGAGACGATTGCGGATGCGACCCTGGCCCATCGGCAGGCCATGGCCGAGCTGATCACGCTGGACGCAAACCTGACGCCGGCCGATCGGCTCGTGCTGGAGGGCATGATCCGAGATGTGCGGGCAGGTCGAGACTACGAGGACGACAACACGGCCAGCTGCCAGATCAATGGCAACGGCACGATCAAACAGACGGGCACGGACGCGGCCGCCGACGCCGACGTGCTCTCGACGCTGGACGGGCTCAACGACGAGACCGACAGCCGGTTCGAGCCAACCGTGTTCACATCAGCCGACTGGCGTGATGTGCTGCAGGCAGCGGCGACGGCGCGCAAGGACGCTGCTGGCACTGCGGAGATGCATGTGCGGGCACGGCTGCGAGCTTGGGCCCAGGTGGCTCTGCTCGAGCGGTTCGTCCGGCTGGCACAGGATCACATCGTCCGCCACCGGACAGACGTCGTTTTTGCTACGCACCTGCTCTGCTACCTCGGGCTCGTGGTGCCCAGTGCGGCCACGCTGCTCTTCTGGCACTTCTCGTGGTTGCACGGGCTGCTGCACACGGCACTCGTGCTCGCCACCTGCATCGGCTCCTACACCATCATGATGCACCAGCACATCCACCAGGGCGGCGTCCTGCGTCGGGATCGCGTCTGGACTCGGGCTGTCGACCGGCTCTTTCCCTACCTGCTCGATCCGCTCATGGGCCACACCTGGAACTCGTACTTTTACCACCACGTCAAGCACCACCATGTCGAGGGCAACGGCCCCGACGATCTCTCGTCGACCCTCCGCTTTCGCCGCGACAGCCTCCTCGACTTTTCCTGCTATCTTGGCCGCTTCCTCGTTCTCGCCTGGTTCGACCTCCCGCTCTACTTCTATCGCACCCACCGCTACCACAATGCCGTGCGCGCCGGCTTCTGGGAGCTCTCCAGCTACGTTCTTCTCGTCGGCTCCTACCTTCTCGGCTCTCGCGCCGTTCTCGTCACTGCACCTGGTGCTGCTTTTTGCGTCTTCCTCCTGCCCTTTGCCATCATGCGCATGGGCCTCATGCTCGGCAATTGGGGCCAGCATGCCTTTGTCGACCCCGATTCCCCCGACTCCGACTTCCGCTCCAGCATCACCCTTGTTGACGTCGCCAGCAACCGGGTCTGCTTTAACGACGGCTACCACACCTCTCATCACCTCAACCCCCGTCGCCACTGGCGCGATCATCCTCGTGCCTTTGTTCGTCAGAAGCGTGTCTATGCGGCCGAGCGCGCCCTCGTCTTCTTCGGCATCGACTACCTCGAGATCACCTTGCGCCTCATCCTCTGGCAGGACTACAAGCACCTCGCCCTTTGCCTCGCCCCTCTCGGCCCCGAGCAGTGCCGTCTCTCGCTCGACGAGCGGGCTGACATGCTTCGTCGCCACACCACCGCCTTCTCCGAGGCCGACATTGCTCGCTTCTTCCCCAAGACGCGCTCTGCCGCTGCCTGGCGACGGAAACAGGGCCTTCCCGCAGAGTAGCCCTAGCATATAACGCAAAACGACATGTGTGGTGGATTTTAACAATTTATCATTTAGTATATTGCCTTGAAACTGGTACACTGCTATGGTACACGCCGCCTGGCCTCCCTCCTCCCGTTTACCGGACGCAGTAGCCGCCGTCAATGACAATGTCTGTGCCGGTGGTGTACGTGCTAGCATCGCTGATCAGGTAGACGTAAGCGCCCTTGAGCTCTTTGGCCAGGCCCGGCCGGCCCATCGGGATCATGCTGTTCCACAGCTGCTGTGTCTTCTGGTCGACAAAGTCCGACAGACCTGTGTCGATGTAGCCGGGTGAGATGCTGTTGACACGCGCAAAGTCACGCCACTCGTTGGCCAGCGACCTGGCCAGGTGGATACACCCGGCCTTGGCCACGTTGTACGACGTCTGCTCCTGCGGGAAGTTGACAATGTGTCCCGACATCGACGCCGTGATCACAAACGAGCCCGTGCCGCGCTCCTTGAAGTGCGCTCCTACGGCCTTGGCGCAGTATGCCGTGCCGTTGAGGTCCGTTTGGATCACCTTGTCCCAGTCTGCCGCCGAGCCGTCCACGACGCCTTTGTCAGCCGTGGCACCGGCACTGTCCAGTTAGCTCTTCATTCCATTCGTTCCTCATCCATCCCATATTACTCACTTTGCAATAAAACCGTCGATCTTGCCAAAGTCAGATAGCACATCCGACACCAGCTTCTCCACCTCGGCGTAGTCGCCCACGTTGCACTTGTATGCCTTGACCTTGACGCCGTAGTCTTTCGTCAGTGCCGCCACGTTCTTCTCTGCCCCTTCCTTGCGCGACGAGTATGTGATGGCCACGTCCGCGCCCATCTCGGCACAACCACGTGCGGACTCAATGCCCATTCCACGCGGGCCCGAAGCCCCCGTGATCACCACGACCTTGCCCTTTAGGCTGAACTGGTCCCGGAGGCTGGTTGCTGCTGTCGCTTTTATCGGCATCGTGGCGGTTGATAACGGATAACAAACAGGTAGTCTTTGAGAATAATGAGATTGAGAGACGCAGAAAAGATGGAAGAGAAGCTGACATTTCCGACCTTTATCTACCTCCACCTGGTCTTTCCCCTAGCTACTTCCCAGATCTTCCAGCTCTGACGTTGGATAGCCGAGCTGTCCGTGAGTAAGAACTTGATTCCTGACGTCATTGCGATCTTCAAACTGCATTAGCAGCCACTAAAACATCAACCGCTGTCTTGGCTTCGTCCCAGCTTCCTAGTGCCATGCTTGTGCCTGGAGACGGACCAATCGCCAGGGCTTCTTGTTGCACTGTCCAGGGGAAATACTCGCTGCAGTTGTTGAATCACGTACTGCACACGTCCGCATTCCGCGTTCAGCCGGAAGCATCGACGCGGAGAACCCCGCTCACGTGCCAATCTGCACCTGTGCACAGTCCCGAGACTGTCTACGCACGGCCTTGAACACTGTACATTGTTTGCATTCTCGCACGGGCCATCTGCCAGAACATATTTAGTCCGTCACCGCCCGTCTCCTTTTCTAATTTTCTTTTCTCCTTTTCTTTTTCATACTTACCTTGTTCGATGAGTCGGGTGATCATGAAGACCTGGCCATAGGGTGGGAAGCCTGCATTGCACATCGCGGAGCTACCCGTCTTGGTTTGTCCTTCGGGGCCGACCCGGGCGCAATTTTTGCTTTCCACATCTTGTTTTTCATTGCGAGCGTCGCCTTGTGCAGCGTCGTGAAGGGGAACTGTACATTCTGGGGGCTCATTCGTAGTGAAATTTGTGTGCATGCTTTTCATATGGAAGAGACCAAACACAGCGACGGCTAAGGTTATCTGTATTCCATTTTATACAGAGTACAGTAGTAAAGCAAGAGTATGCGCGAGTTTGATTAGTAATCAAAATAGTGACATAGACAATTGTCTTGTCCAGGCGAAGCTATGTACACATCATGCTAACCATGACTTGACAACACCCTCGAGGCCCTCCTTCATCCACGGATCGTCAATGCTGATGTCCTCGTCGAAACCGTGTTCTCCAGGCTGAATGGAGAGATGGAAGTCAAGCGTCGGGTCGAGCCTGTTCGCCGTTGCCTTGAGCGCCTCGACTTCGGCCACCGGCACCATTGTGTCGTCGCGGCCGTGCAGGATGAACACGCCGCCACGCGGAAAGACCGCGCCGTCCTCGACCCGTTGCGAGGGCAGCTGCTGGCGGCCCTCGACGTCGAACATCTGGCCGATGATGCCGTTGTGCACGGCCGAAAAGATGATGTCGTTGCGCTCAAACTTGGCATCGTTCGAGATGATTGCCGGCAGCTCGCCGCAGGCCACCTTGACCACGTGATCGTCAAAGATGTCGCGCGGGACATACGACCGGCCCAGGCGCGGCAGCTTATTGGCCTCGGTGTACCAGGCAACCCGGGTGTCGACGACGGGATACGCCGCCGTGACGGCGCGGATCTCGCCAGGATGATCCAGAGCTGTCATCAGGCTCAGGTAGCCGCCAGCACTCTCACCGGTCGTGATGATGCGGTCCGTGTCGAGCTGGACGCGGCCCTGCGTCTGCTCGTCGAGAATCTTGCTTGGCTCGGCTGAGTGCAGCCAGGTCCAAAAATCGCGCACATCCGTCAGAATGTCCGTCACGGGCGACTCGGGATACAGCCGGTAGTTGACGCTGACAATCACAGCCGAATGCCGCTCTGCCAGCTGCAGAATCCAAGGTCCAAAAAATGGCGGAAACATACTTCCGGCGCCGATGAGATAACCACCATGGTACCGTACAATAATCGGCCGCGGCTTGCTGCTCTTGTCACCAGCAACAAGCAGCTGCTTCGGGATGAGAAAGTCCGCTCCTATGGCATGGCCAGCCACAACTTTGTACGTGGTGTTGATGACGGTGAAGTTATCGAAACGAGAAAACTCGTCGGCTGTTGGGTGCGAAGACATGGTGGGGTTGAAGCTTTTTCCTTCTTTCGTCTCAAGGAGCAGTGACAACGTCTGGGACCTGATGTGTAAAAAAACAGCGAGGGTTTTATGATGCTTTTCTTCTCCCACACACACTGCTCGGCGAGAATTGCACTCAGTGGCTTCTATTTGACAAGAATACGATGTGTACTCATTGTCTGTCTTGAAGATAAGTACTCCGTACAGCCGGTTCCAAAAATGGATTTAAATCCGTCGGTGTGGGGCTGATGATTCGGCTGTAGATTTCCATTTGAAACAAAAGCCGTACTCCGTACAGCCGCTCCATTGATCTGCAAGCCACAGAATTATGGAGTACTCCTGTGGCTGATCACGAAAAACACATCTTCATTTCTACATCCACCAAAACTCTCTCCGACGAAATACTATAATTCGTTTGCATGCAGGTCCAGTGGTTTCTCTGCGCGGTCTGACTTCATTCGCGATGTGCACATATTAAGCTGGCTGTCTCCATAAAGTCGCATTTGATGCGATGTCCTATACTATTTCCATAAAATTGGGTCACAATAAGCTTATACAGAGTACCAGTAAGCTCTAAATGTTCACATAATCCCGATGAAAACCCTATAGCGATGTGCCGAATTCTTATTTAGCCAGATTTTGTTTGTTTCCGTTTGGTTTTAACTCTTTGCCTATCTTGCTTCTTATCTGTAACCCAGCCTTGTAGATTATATATGGACATACATACTAATCCGCGATCATGCTTTCTAGCCTCCTAAGCTGCTGTAGTCTTATAGTAATCGTTATACTTGACAAGCAGTTTGGTCGCAACAACTACTGTAAAGTCCAGATTGATCGCTGCCAAACCATTCGTCTAACTTTTTATTACCTATGTAGTATTTTTGATGAAGCACCATGACTACCTCGTCGTAAATGCACATGAATATAAAAATTAGGGCTGTCAGCCAAGTTTGTCGATAATTCGTTATGCATACAGCTTCTCTACTTGAAAAAGCTTAATAAGTCTGCAGCTTCGGTACGTAACGTACTTCAGCAGATGTCCTCGTATCATGTCTTTGCATTGCACGTCGGCATCGGCCTTCAGCAATATATTGTCAATATATGACATTCGGCGGTAGCAAACCTCCAAGTTGATATCGGCTCCATAGCGGTACAGTCGTGCATCAAGTATTACCTGGTTCATGCCAACGTCTCCACGATACCATAAAACATTACTCAAGACACAGCACAAATTATGTTCATTCATATTTTGTGAAATACTACTACAGATCTCTTCATCCTATTCGACTTTTGCTTGGCCAAGTTTGCATTACACCAATGCGCGCTATTAATGTCAATCTTCATCTGATTGATGTTCATCTTCATCACACGCCCCGGATCGCTGCACAACTTTGCCTTTTCGAGATTGCGTGTGTGTTTCTTCCGCGATCATCTAGCTCTGAATATGAAAGTAGATGACGAAGCTGTTTGCTGACTATACTGGCCCGAAGTGAGCCAAGGTGCTCCTAGAGGGGGCCTCTGGGAAAACTATTTGGCCGCGGTTGTTTTGCGATTGTCATTGCCCGACAAATTTCCGGCTCGCCCGCGTATGACATCAGAGGCATGTATGGCAACATCGTGAACCTGATGGAAGTGGATGTGGCACGGCCATGTTTACGAGGTCAAGATGCGCCAAATACCAGAGATCCTAGCTATTCGCCGCTTCTGGTGACAATCGTGTAGCCGAGCCCTTGAAGGGCGAGTTTCAAAAGACAGCCGACGGCTCCGACACACGCATCTCCACGGAGCCTACGGAGCATTCATTGTAAAATTCCCGCATAGATAAAGTGCAAAATGTGTAGAAAAAGAGGCTATTTGGTGGAGGAACGACCACCAGACGCAACCGAATAAGGTGATGTTGTATTTGATACGAGCAAATGACAGTCTTCCCCATCTGGCTCAGAAATGCCTCTACTCAGGCTGTCCTCTTGGTAGAGAGCTCAACAAGGTGTCTGCGAAGCGCTGTTGTTGTTTGGAAATGTGGAAAAACTGCATTTACGAGGTCAACCATGTTTGGGGAGCCACGGAACAAACATGATTCAAGGCATTAACGCTTTGATACTCTGTGCTAGGCGAAAATGCCACGAGTTAGGCTAGCGCATAGTGTGGCGGGGTGTCGAAATACTACCTAGTCTGCGGAGTGCCTACTCCGGGAAGGGAAACGCGGAAGCCTAATTCTGGATCCCCAATTGGTGCTAAGGTTTATCCCAAATTAGCAATAAGATTTGCGTGGGAGCCGGAAGAGGGGACCTAGAGAAGATCATTTGGAGAAATATGGTTTAACCCAAATTTGGTTTGCACCAATAGCGAGCATTCCGATCGCATGTGGTCCAGCACTGCGGATCCCGGTAATACGAGCTTTATGATACGATGGCGTCCGTGCAGACGGGCAGACAGGTTGTTGGGCAATAGGCAAATCCCGTGACAGCATCCGATCGCATAGCTATGGTTGACATCACCCGGTGTCTGGTCTGCCGATCGTATCATGCCGCTAGTCCCATGGGTTCCTGGTGAACTCGCATGAGAGACTTTCATGTCGCTAGCTCGTAACGGCAAGCGAAGGCACAGTCGGGACAATTGTTGGGACGAGGGAGAAACAGGCAGAAGGACAGAAACATGGACGGGATGCCGGGATTGAGGACGAGAAAAAGGTATATAAGACAGCAGAAGAAGCCGGCTTTGAATGTTTTGAAAGCTCTTCATCCGCTTCACATCGGTTATCTCGCACTTCTTCGTCTTTCAATCTCAAACTCAGCCTCCAAAGCCCCCAAGCCCAAAGCAATCTTTTCAGACCAATCCAAGTCAAAATGTCTGGCATTTCTCGTCTTCTTGAGGCCACCACGGTCCTGCTCGCTGCTGGCGCCGCCGTTGCCAACCCCATCGAAGCTCGTGGCACCATCAACCACGATGCGGTCGTTGGCTTCTCCCAGACCGTTCCTGGTGGCGTCACCGGCAGCGTCTACCTGGCGTACCAGCCGCTTCTCAAGGTCGTCAATGGCTGCGTGCCCTTCCCGGCTGTCGATGCCTCGGGCAACACTGGGTAAGTCTGGACGAGGAGGAGATGCAAAGAAATCAACCTGCTAACACTGTTTCCTTCTCTTAGTGGTGGTCTTCAGGACACGGGTGCCAGTGAAGGCCACTGCTCCAAGAGCACCGGTCAGATCTACGTGCGCAAGGGCGAGCTGAACGGCAAGACTGCGCTCATGTACTCCTGGTACTTCCCCAAGGACGAGCCGTCTGACGGCATTGGCCACCGTCACGACTGGGAGGGCACCATTGTCTGGCTCAAGAGCGGCACGAGCACGGCGGCCAACAACATCGCGGCCGTCTGCCCGTCTGCCCACGGCGGATGGAAGTGCGCCACGAGCGGCTACAACCTGCAGGGCTCCAAGCCGCTCATCAAGTACGAGAGTGCCTGGCCCCTGGACCACTCTTGCGGCCTGACCAACGTGGTCGGTGGCAGCCAGCCTCTGATTGCCTGGGAGAGCCTGCCCAACGTGGCCCGTGTCGCTCTCACGAACACGGACTTCGGCAAGGCCAACGTTCCCTTCAAGGATGCCAACTTCAACAGCAACCTCGCCAAGGCCACCTTCTAAGCGCTTTCGCCACATCCGAAATCCAGAGGCAGCATTACAATGGAGAGTGGAGAAATGGATAGCGGGAGAGAGGGGGCGAGAGAGAAATGGGAAGAGAGTTGACTTGGATTTTCTGTATGCTATTATCTGTCCGCCAAACGACTGCCTCCCGTCGTTCTCATAGATTTTCCGTACATAAATTCTACTACAAATCCGGGTACTTTGATTGACAAGCTACGGTGAAGGGCGCATCCATATCCTAGGACTACGGGGTGGTTCGTCTACGTCAGATTCTAGAGATTGGGGAACATCTAGATTATATCCAGCCCATCCTGACTATAAAGGCCAGAGACAGGCGGAGTGCAGCTATCTGGGAAAAGAGGTAGGGAGCAGGGGAAAAGATACACGAGAATCGGATGGCAGAAGAGAGGAGAGGCGGTGAAGGAAAAAATATATATGAGAAGGAGGGAGAGAAAGGACGAGAGCAGCGTGGGGAATTGGTCGCCCAGCTTATTTGCTGACATCTGCCGTATCCAAGCGGGTGACTGGTATTGGAAGATCCGCTGGCTACGGTTAAGCCAGTGGAGGATGGGGCGGGCCGTCAGCCCATTTCCAGGGTCGTGGACCAGCTCGGCCGTGTCATAGGGCTAAACTTTATGAGCGGGGATCGCTAGATGGCTGTCTCCTCTAGGTGCTATCGCCGGCAAGCCGGCAAGTCTACTTCCGTCTCGCTAGGGGTGTATGTTTATGTAATATAACAAGTTATTGAAAAGACACTATTCTAGAACGCACAACTATCCAATATAGCAACCGACACCTCTACCAGATTCAGGACACCTTGCTATTTCCAGTCTCACTCTAATCCAACTTCGCGCGGAAAGGGCAGCCGTGCAAGCCCAGCTTCTGCTTCAGGTATGGCGCATAATTGCGATCAAGCGTCCTGATCTCCTCCTTTCGCTGCTTCTTGTTGGCATCGGACATGGTCTCCAAATGTCGGATGATAGACTCCTTGGGATCCGGAAGGATAGTCTCGGAGACCCACATCAGCGCACGCACGAACAAGAAGACGAATCCTGATACAATCGGGTTGTTCGGCTGAATGCCCATAACACGCATTGTCGTTGGGAGCGAGAGCGAAGTACAGAAAGCCACACCGAGCCAGCGCAGACCGGGAGGGAAGTAGCGGAAGGCGAACTGGTTGTATATTGCAAGTCCGACGAGGCGGGCATTCTCATTGTGCTCCCGGGGTGTGTTCTCGAAGTCCTCGGCGTACTTTATGCAGCCTTCGAAGTCGTCGGGAAAGCCATGCGCATAACCTTGGCCCTCAACGAAGAAGAGGGGCACCATATCGCGCCAGAAGTGGTGAGCTGCAATCTTCTCCTTTTCGGAGAAGCCAGAAAGCCCAAGCCGCAGACGGAGTCGGTGCATGAGAATTGCACTGAAAGCGGCGACGTACGCGTAGTCCTCCATGTGTGAGAAGTTGCCGGGGTACTTTTCGTGAAAGCTGGCGTGGAGCTTGTTGATTCGGTCGACCGACTGGCGACAGCGAGGGTCACTCGGGCCGTAGTACCACCAGGTCATGTTGTAGTTCTCCGTGTCCTCAACCCGGCTGGTCGCGTTGTTTGTGACTTTGCCGCCGTCCTTCCGCCAGACCACCTCGCCCCCATGTGGAGTGACGATGAAGTTGGGAAAAGTCAACGTGTATGTCAAGTTGTTCATGAAGTCAGACGAGCGGTAGCACGACATCAAGCGCCACATGAGCTCGTAATCCTTCTCAGGATCAAGAGACTCAATCGCCGCCGAGATCCAGTGGCGCTTGCTTTGGTCAAATCGGTGGTCAGTTGTGTCAGCCATGATTCTTGTCGCTGGATAGAGGGTGTAGGGTCTTCTGGGTTGAAATTTTAGCTAGAATGAAAGTAGTTGGGAACGTCTGGCAGGTGTAGACCGGTCGCAACTTATATGGTGGGCAATGATCGCCAAGCCCTTGTACCGTTGAGCTAAGTTAATTTATCGATACATACGACGGTTACCCGCTGTATGGAGTTCGAGTACATTCCAAAGTATCATCCCCGGCCTGCACACCTCTTACGACATACGAACTTTCAGGTCGCTTCCGGAGAATGTCCTTAAATCCGCGTACTCAGCAAGTAAAGCCCAAGAGAACATGGACACATCAAGATTCATTGAAGCGGCCATTACTTGTTGTGATTACGTTACACTGCAAAGAGCCCCGGTTGCCCTCATCTGAAACCCGAGCTATGGGTGAACCGTTCCATACAGGATGCTACATGCTACCTAGGAAACGGTTTTAAGCGATGATTTCCCGTATTCGTAGCCGGGGTCCACTGCCGGCTACGGCTTGGGCAAATTCTACGGATTCCGGAGTACGAGCACAACCCGAGATCGTAGCATTTGGATCTGCGAGACTACGTCAGAAAGTGCTTAACACTGCACGATACGCGGTCTACTCCAATTACCGATGTCTTACTACTCCGTGGTTGTTGTTTTTTTCTAGAATATTTAGTTTGCGTCGTAGAACGTTGTGACATAGTCTTCGGGTCCGTACGGAGTACGGAGTACTAAAGTAGTTTTGTCACTAACAATCGACGGCGCTATGATAATCGGGGCTTAAGGGGCGTTGATCGGCGGCCCGCTTGCAGTCGGACATGCCGCTTAGTAAGCGACTTCAGAGCTTTTCTAATGCAGCACTACGGAGTAAGATACCACATGATATCGAATGATATTTTCGCCAAGACGTTTACAGACGCGATAATTAACTTGGTTGTTGACGGCTCCCTTTCTCCGGCATGGGAAAAGGAGAGCAATAGAAGCACGTATCAGCGAATCAGGTGAACGAAACAAATAACAGCTGTCGAGCGACAGTGTCCACTACGTTGCATCGCATCATGCTTTTCAAGGAAATGTTCTGGGACTTGCGAATAACGGTACTGCTACGGGCTTTCGGGTACGAGCTGCAAAGGAACGCGGCAACGTCAGCCTTCCCGTAAATCAGGGGGACGGCGGGCCCTTTGCGTATATCCGCCTCTTGTACTCCGTATTTCCGTCCAGATAAGCTTTCGGTTCCGGCTATACGGAATTCAAGGCAACTGTCTCGTGTTTCTGGGTTTCCGAATTACGGTGCCCGACGCGCCGACTGCAGCTTGTATACTCCGTATTACTCCATACATGACCAAGACTCACCTCTGAGTATACCGTATCCATGCTTGATTCGATTTCTCTAGTAATGATCTTGTGTCCTCAGTACTTCAAACCTGGGCAAACTAGAAGGCTGGCCCCTTTACGTGCATCGCCATTGACGCTACAAATTACATTATTTCTAACCCTTCCCGGAGCTGTGCATCGTCATTCTCCCCAAGATTGAGCAAACCTAGGGTCCAGCTACGTATGACGGTAGAGAAGGAGGAAAGCTGTTCATACATCTGGACTGAGGAATAAATTGGACACTAGCCATAAATCAGTTCGCGATAAGACAGGTGCAGATATGTTTTCTCTTCCCAAACATCTTTGTAGACATGCCTTTTTCAGGATTTGTACTGGATGCACAGCCAAATGATACGTGGCTCCAACGAAACTGTCAATTGGATGAGTCCAAAATGTGTGGAGTGTGAAGACGTGTGCATGCACTGTGTGGCTCAAGCCGCTATTTGGTAGGGAATTTCGTGCACGTCTACATACTAAAAACACAACAATAGGCACACTGTTTCTAGACACCGACAATTCGACAGAAACTGATAGCACGAAGTAATTAGCGCCGTTGATTGCCTGCGGAAGACTATGTTTTGATAATGGTCGTACCGAGTAAGCTGACACTGATCGAGGATGAGCCCAGATTGTGTCCAAGGTACGGAGTAGTTCTCGTTCAGATACCCCGTATTACTCGTAGGAGGATAGCTAATACATAGTAATCGCACTGTACGGAGTAGACGTAGTACTTAGGATACGAGCACGGACCTTGAAGCAAATCCACGGTGACGAAATGTACTCCGTGTACTCCGTGTACTCCGTATGGATGCTGGAAAAGCAGAGGCCTTTTCAATTTAATAAACCCACAAGCAGTCGAATTGTTAAAAGAAGAGAAAGTGCTCTTTCCTTGCGCATTACTACTCTTACAATATACCTGTTCGAAAATAGTATCATCAAAGACCCTATGTTTCTGTTTATAGAAGTACTGCGATCCGATACATAAAAATACAAGGGCACAGCCCCCCTGGATGGCCTCAATTTTCCTGCCATTAGGCACTGCCACGCGCAACATCAGATTGTTTCAATTCCTCACACAATTAGAAACGATGTATTTGATCCCCGTTAGACTTTTTTCAGAAACTCGGCCGCACGGTCAAAACTCCTTTTCGAATTCCCACGCAAACCCCTTCCCCGAACGGACCTAGCGTTCAGGACTTTGCGACAACAAAAACTACGTAGCCGACGCTAATGCCTGTTAACGGAACTGCCAGTCAGAAGATGACACCTTTTGGCAGACTTGCTGGATGGCTCTCCGTAGTCTCTTGGGGATACTTTCGTCTCACAGAGGAAGGTGAAAGATAGCGAGACAGGCATGGCTACATGGTGCTACCTACAGACTCACTAGCCGTCTTGTGGTCGCTGGCAAGCGTGTCGCAATCGAACGTCAAAGCACCGCCTATACGACCAAGCGATTTTTGGTGTCTCCTGTAGTGCTCGAGTAGAGTGAGCACGGCGGAATTCCGACTGAATCAGAATGGTCGCCGAGAACGTTGAAAAGAACCCAATTCAAGGCTACCACTGACTACAACCCATCTGTACTTGACGAGACTAGCTAGTATAGCTGTAACATTATGCCGCTCTCATATGTGTCTGAAACCGATCTTGCTATGTTTAGGACACCCAACACGTACGGATCGCATCGAGTAGGATACTTAGCCTCAACTTCCCTCGCACGTGCATCTAGACTCACCTGATTAATGTCGCATCTAATACTAATGTAGGCAAGTGTCCTAATCAACACGGGGTGTCGAAAAAAGCCGCCATGCCTACTCCATAAATCAGGCTTTATTAGCGCCTAAGTGGACAGACGCCGCTTGTCACATCGCCAATCCGTCTCTGTTTGGTATTCTCATTTGTATACTTATATCCTGGTTGTTATTCTTCTTCTCCACCGTTCCCTGGATCTGATCGTAGCCCATCTTTGTACAACGGGGTCCCCTCGTAGCTGTCATAATTACTTCCTTTACTCTTATGTTTCTGGCCTTGTAGAGTCCAATTACTATCTTCTTGCCATATACCTATGCTTGGGAACAGTTTAGCTTCAGTTGTTGTAAAGTCTACACGACCAGCGTCTCGAAACCGCCTGCTATGGATGAGTATCGTGCAGATCATGTGGGCCCCCGCGAGACCGAACTTGGTCATCGACGTCGTCGATTTTCAATGACCATCCTCTTTATCGGTACTCGTCCAACAAACAAGGACATATTTTGTGGATCCGGTTCACTGCCAAAATCTGGTAAACAAACAAACAGGCCCTCGCTACCAGGATTGCTGCCTCCCCTACGGAGCGAATAACACCGCCTTGCCGGCAGTTCGTAAGGCGATATTGCATAAGCGGGGCTAGAAACCCCGCCTTTCTTTCATCCTATTGCCCGCCGCGTCTTCTTTTATCTTTTTCAATCTTTTTACTCCGTACTTTTTCTACTTTCGCTACTTCTTGTTGCTGCTCGTTTTCCTGCTGCAACTGGCCTACTCCATACTACTAGGGTATTACAATGTGCTTTTCCCCTGGTGAGCCGAGATGGGGTTGGCCTACCTTTGCGTTCGGATATGGCACATTTGTTCGTAATAGATATGCAGGCTTGTCGAAAATCCACACAAGGAAGTATCTTATTAATTTATTTATACGTTTTAACGTCGCCATTCAAGGGCTTATGCCCCAAGAACTAACACGCCTACCGAGGGGCATGCGACGGAGGAGGCAGGGGACACATTATGCACAAGGAAGTGTCCAGTCTTAGAAAAGTGCCATTTCTTCCACATTTGATTTAGCCAACGTCATGCCAAAAGTGCACAACGAAACCACTGCAGCCGCCACATTCATCCCACTCATATGAATGGCTGCGCCCTGGGACACCGCACCAGACTGCGGCATCTCCTCCAGTGCTAGCTGCAGTATCTCCCGCGGCCAAAGCGTTACGTAGTTGTCAGACCAATACACTGGTGTGACATCGGCATCGGCGGCATCCACGAGACGCAGGTGCACAAAGACGGCAGGCACATCCGATTGATTTTCAAGCGTGATGTTGTGGCAGCCGTCGTCTGTCGCCTTTTGTAACTCCACAATCACGTTCGCTGGTGCAAGCGTGTCCAGTCCGCTGAAACTCGTGTACGTGATTGTGGGAGTGCAGAACCAAGTGGACGCGTCCCAGTCGAGGGCGTCATCGCCAGGTCCGAGCCAATAAACACTGCGGCTGAGATTTTTGCTGGTGTCTTCGTCTGTCAGCGTGAGCTTTAATAAAACGACCTCTGTCAATTCTGCTACCCCCAGGATGTTGTCTAGGGCGACCTGACTGGTGTTGGGTATCGAGTTAAGGGCACCGTGGCGAGTGGTCTTAGTGGCGAGGATCTGGCCAGAGCCATCAAGGAGCTCAGAATGAACAGAACGGAGACCTCCGCGATCGATGGATCGATTAACAATTACGGCCGAGTGGCGGACGTAGTCATAGACAACATGCTCTAGGCGACTAGCAGCGGCCTTGACACCAAAATAGGCGCCTCCTGGAAGCAGGTAGTAGTCGAACAGGGCCCAGTGCAAGGCCGGCCAGGCCGCGTTAAGCATCCAGTAAACCATACCGGTTGCCGGGCGGCTGTCGTCTTTATCAGGTGTCCAATAAGCCTCGAAAGCCTCAAACTCGGATCGTGTGGCCTCGTAGTCAGCCATCTGTGCAAGCATCACATAATTCTCGAGGGATGTCAGCGGGCCGTAGCGTTTCCACAGCGCTGTGTTGTAGATGCTGCGGTTATGGAAAGACGAGCTGGCTGTCGACATGTGGTAGAGACCCTTGTCCGGGGCTCTCCACAAGTCGTCCAAGTCGGCCTCCGACAGGAATCGGCAAAGACTCGACACCTCCGGTGTGCCTGCCCCGGAGCTCAGCTCACTGCCAAAGCCAAAGGCCGCTCCGTGGCGGATATGGTCGTCTGGTGGAACCACGTCGTACCAGTAACGTGGTGGAACCCAGTCGTATGGCCCCGTCATCTTCATTCCCGCGGGCCCTAAGGCCAGCGGAAAGCCAATTCTGGCACCGGAAGACACAACGGGCGCCTGCCAGCCGGCATCGGCCAGTCTTGCCATGTACAGCGCCGTTGCCCGGTCGTCCGGCCAGTAGTCACTGCCTATCATGAAGCACAACATGCTGGGATGTGCCTGCATCATCGCTGCCTCGTGTCGCATGCTGGCGTTGGCCGTGGCGTAGTCTGCATCTGTCCACGCAATCACCGGCTGCTCCAAGTTGTTGTTGTGTGACCATGTCTCCCATTTGTCGCAGCACTCCCACCCAGCAAGAACCATTATACCCAGTCGGTCTGCCACTGCGTACAGCTCTGGCTGCTCCAGTTTTCCCTCCAGTCGTAGTGTGTTGAGGCCCATATCGAGAGCGTAGAGCGCCTCGTTTGTGAAGCGAGCCTCGTCCCACCGCAGAAACAGGTCTGGGTTGAGACCAGCTCCCAACACCTGAAAGGGCCGCCGGTTGATTTCGAACAAGATGTCGCCTGAACTGCCAACTTCCGCCGTGACCTGCCGAAACCCAAAGGTCATAGACACAGTGTCAGATAAATGGCCTCCGGCGAATACCCTCAGGTGTGCCTGGTACAGCGGCTGATTGCCCCATTGCCGTGGCCACCACACTGCTGGAGCACTGATCTCTGTCTCCAATGTCAATTGTATCGCATGTCCTGCCATCAGCTTGATGGGGGACGTGCTAGGGGCTGGCAACACCAGCTTCACCACCTGCTCTTCCGTGCCATTGTCCCGTTTCACAATTGCAGCCATGTCCAGATGCACTGGCGACGTGTTCTCGAGATTTCGCACGGTGACCTGGATCGTCACAGTACCGCTGACCGGCTCGTCCACTTCTTGCGACGACCCCGAAAATGCAGTCATCACGCTTGTCGACTCGATAGCAACCGACCCGGTTTGCCGCATTGTCACATTGCGCCAGACGCCCGTCCCGTTGTCCGGTGGGTATGGGTTCCAGTCGACGAAGCCAAGGCCAAAGTCACGGTCGTAATCTGTTGGATATGCCCGGACCACGATAGCGTTGTCTTCACCCACCGCGTCCGTTACTTCATATACGTAGCCACCGTATGCGCCGACCTGCTCGAAACGATCGGCAATCTGCTGTCCATTGATGAAGATGTCGGCACTGGACGTGACGCCATTTGTCTCCAGCAGATAGTGTGTGTTGGGTGTCGCGTTCGCATTTAAGAAAAACTCGCTTCGGTAGAACCACGGCACCTGAAACTGGCGCTGGTCAATTGCTGCCATGTGGTCTGAGAAGAACAGATGGGTGTCGTCATAGATGCCTGCCTCCAAGAGACAGCCCATGATCGTGCAGCGGGATACAGGAATATGGTACCACGACGACATGCCCTCGCTGCCCTGCATCGTACCCGGTTTCGAAAGTGTTGCCGGGTCTATGGTGATCTTCGCGGTCGACTGAATGTCCCACGTCGGAATCGCAGCCACATCGCCAGGAGTGGACACAAGTGCCGAACGGGCTGTGGAGGTGGCCATGGATGCAGCAGGCATAGCCAGATTCATCCAATTTAGCACTGCCAGACCAGTAGCAGTCTGCCTTTTTGGTAGGATCATGGTCTGGACAAAACTACAGGTATCGTGGGTGACGGTCTTTTGCGTTGGCTACCTTCGAAGGTCTGAATAGTGGGTAAAATCTCGACAAAGTCAAAATGGAAACTCCAAGCAGCTGCATGCTCCATGCATCCTCGTCGATGAAAGCGCATTGGGTGGAATGTTTTCGCGCCCAAAATTCCATCGTCGGCCTACTGTACTCTTTCCTTGGAGTTTGTACGCGCATCATTCTTTTGGGTCCTTCTTTCCTGTAGGAGGTGTTTCGTGTTACCTCACTGGTTGCGCCTTTCCTTACAGGAGACCAGCTGTCTTGGGAAACGGCATGCTACCTAATCGGGAAGACAAACCAGATTGCTTGGTTTTTCCTTTCATTCGCAAATACAGACCGCCAACAATGGTTACGGTGCAACTCTGCGCAACCGTGAGGGACATATGGTGCCGGTAAGAAGATGGCTGTTTTATTCAATTAGTTATAGCGCTACCTTTATGTATTACGAATTTTCTCGGAATGAAAATGCCTGTCTGGTTGAAATGCTTGGCAACGAGGGAGAGCACCGTTTAAAGACTGCACTTTTTGTCCCTTTCAATCCGGAAACGATATATTGAGAAAAAGCCAGTAAGAAAGACAGAAAAGGGGAAAATAACGCTGTTTTGGCGGGCGAATAAAATTGCTCATATACCCCGTATCTGATTGCTGCAATACGGCGTATAAGAACACTCGACGCATAGGAGCACTTTTGTGTATCGGCATACAAGAATGGCAATATCTGCCTCTGAAGTTATAACTAACTGAAACGAAATGAATTGGTAAGCTGAGTCTACTCTGCATGCTTTCTGGCAGTGTCAAACTCGGCAACTAAAAGGATATTTAATGAAAAAGGATTAAGAAGAAGAAGTTTAAGAATAGTAGTTGTAGTCGTAAAATGGCAAAAAAGAAGTTGAATGATTGACAGAAATGAAAGGAAGCGCAATCAACAGTCTCTCTTATTCCCCAGGGGTATCAACCGAAACCGTAAACATGTGCTTTTCTCTGGCCATTTCTCACAAGGCGACGAGTGTGTCCAGTTTCCAAAACAATATTGATGCATTCCACGCGTATTGGATCCTTTGCCGTTCTCCCTTTCGTTTGGCTCTCCAGCCATGCAAACCCGTCCCCTCCTCTTGAATCATGGATGCTTGCCCCATTGCTCGTTGATGTTGGTGCTGCCGTCTGCCGTCTGCCATTCTCCCGCCGCCGTGTCCGTCTATTATCAATTAATCGACAAATGAAATGGGACTGTATCTTTTTTTGTTCTTTCTTTCTTTCCTTCGTTCTGTCGTCCCATCATGCTATCCGAGTCGACAGACGCAAGATCGATAGACTGGTGTCTGTTGCCTTGCGTCTTGTGTCCGCCACTCAAACTTGACCGTGAGTGTGTCGATCCACCTCGGAATAGTTCATATCCAGGCCCAGGCCACCCCCATTGACATGTTGGAGATCCAGCCCGCGGAGGCCGTGTGACCGTGCCGTCGCCATTGTCGACGAGGGGATATGTGCTTGGGGATCGCCTAACGCATGGGAATAGCTGTAGGGGCTCAAGCCCTGCGAGAAGGGCGTCATGCTTCCACCCGCCGCCGCCGTATAGTTTGCTGTCGTGGCATCGGGCGGACTCGTGCTCGTACCGCTCGGCGTGGAGTTGTGTGGATTGGGAGTCGAATGGGATCGCGGGCTCGCGTCGGTCGACACACTGCTCGTGTAAAGCGTGCCTGGATGGGAACGATAGTCGCCCGATGGGCTGCCCGTCAGGGCGTGCATCGATGTTGCCGTTGCACTCGCTGGCTGGTACGCCATCGATGAAGATGCCGGCTGCATTGTTCCGTATTGGAAAGCGTGCGACGACTGTCGACTTGGTGCCGACTGGAACGACATTGACGCGGCCGAGCCAGGCCCGGATTGATGAGCCCCAGCCAGCTGCGATTGCATTCGTCCGAGCTGATGAGGTCCGGTCGCTGTTCCGTATCCCATAGTCGCGGCTGTGGTCTGCATCACCGACATGCCGTATGATGCCGAGCTGACTGGAAGCGTCATATGAGGCGACGGATTGTAGCTACCGCGAGACGCACCGTACGCAGACATGTCTGGGCCTGATCCGTTGCTGCCACCAACAGTCCCGTACGGATGAGACGCTGTCACTTCGTCGCCTATCATCCGGCGTCTCTTCGGAAGCCCGATGTCTGTACTGTAGTTTCCATAGACAGTGCCTGCGTGGGTGTCGAAGCCCACTTGCGCCGCTGATATTCCTGCCATGGTCCCATAAGACGAGCTGTCATGGGTGCTATCTGTCCGCCCTGCCAGCACCCTGCGGTCATGATGCTGCTGGCTTTGGGTCTTCCGTGCAAACTCGGCTGCCTTTGCGTTCCGCTTCCTCGTTGTTATGCTGCGTGAGTCCTTTCGCAGACGGAGCCGGACGCCCTGGTCGCTGAACGATCGGGTCAGAAAGGTCGATTCTGCTAGGCCCGGAAATGATTTTGTCGGGTAGACTTGGAAGACGTCTGAGACGGTCGAAGTAATGTGGAAGCACTCCGTCTTCTGCATCTGATACAACGTAAACAGCAGGCGGAACTTGCCCTCCACTTTGCAGCTCAGGTCGCCAAAGACAAAGAACCCGCCGTCTTGGTTGTCCGTGTCCTTTAGTCGATGCAAAGAAGAAACCACGGTACCGATGAGATAACTTGGAAGTGGATCTTTGCTTGACGTCTCGTCGCCCTTGAGAAGCGAACAAGACATGAAGTAATACGGGCCTAGTCAGAGATGTCGCATTAGAACTGCGTATCACCTTCGCATACTTTACCCCTGTCATTGTCGGCGTGGTAGGAAATTGCTTACTCTGAAGGAAGTGCTGCATCGGGTCTTTCTTGTGGCTAACCCTCAGTTGTAGGATTGGCGGCGGGTCGATGGGCTTTCGGTCTGCTTTGATGAGTTAATACCTTGCCCGTCATTCTACTCCAACCCGACCGTGAGACTTTGGTTGCTCCATTCTTTGTCACCAAACGTACCTTTATCCTTACCCAGTGCCACCCTGGCATGCTGGGGTTGCTGCCGGATTTCCAACATATAGTCTGGAACGCTTTAATGAGGGTACGATGATCAGCTCCTGTATGCAGGCATTATGAGGGAAATTGGCCTTTTGCATGCTCACCTATCTTCAATCTTGATTGGAGCCACTGGAAGGTGCGGAATAGTGTGATCCCCAAAAGTCGAGTAAGGATGGAAGTTCTCGCTCATGGGTAACAACGGCCAATTGTTTTTCTGCAATCGTACAGAGCCCTAAAGTATCGTGACACTTGCTTCTTCTTCTCGGATAGGAGGCCTAACAAAGTAAATCTTGCAGAGGTATGTTGTTGTGGTTGGTTGCTGTCCGATAGCTCTGTTTGTTGATAATGCTGATAGAAAACTTGGCTAGAGAATTCCGGGCAAGTTTTCCTATGTCCGCGTAATAGCAGTAACCAATGGTCTGGCAGGGGCGATAGTGGTCGCTCGGTTTTCTTGAAACCAGTGTGGCAAACATCAATCCACGCCCAAGTTGATCCGATACCAGTCGGAAAATGAATATGAGATCAGGTTTCGATGTGAAAAGAAGCAACTCTTGTCCTGAATAGCTATGCTTGATAGCTTGTATGAATCCCGTATCTTTCTTGTGCTTGGGGGCAGTTTGAGTCTTTGGTAGGACAGGGGGGAAAGTAATCAGGATAGCTTGTTTCTGTGCCAGTATTATGTGATCTTTGGTGAGGAAGGATAGCGGAGGCTCGAAGAAGTCGGTAGAGAATAAAATAAGATAGAACCGCACAAGAAGGAAAATGAAAGGGACTTTTTGAGGCAAATTAAGCCGAGAAAAGTAAGTCGAAGAACAGTGAGAGCACACAGTAAAGTAGACGGACGCCTGAGTGGTCCACGGCACGGTGGGTAGGAATGGTACCGTTGCTGCTACCTCCTCGATGTTGCACCAGAGGGAAGATAGGCGGGGCGTGTGCAAAGGTGAGTGGTTGAGTTGCGCAGACAGCACCACTGCAACCTTGGTGCCTTAGGTGGTCTCCAAACTTCACACCAAAAGAGCCAGTCTAGACCAGTTGGCTGTTCCCAGCAACGTGTAGAGTAATATGAGCACTAAACACGATCTTGAAAGCCAGCGCCACCCGATTTTTAGAGCTGCCGAACACTGTCGCCTAGTGTCATAAAATAGTGGGAGATGGTAAAGCCGGCTTGCATATGATTTGGATCCGAGTTTTGAAAGCAAGGTGACTTTGTTTAAATGAAAATGCAAAGCAGTGTCTGAAGTGGAAAGAAGGCGGGTTTTGTTTTCTGATTCTGAATGGTACCCAGACGAGGAACGCAAGTGTCGAGACGGTAATATATCCGTAATATACGTGTGACCGAGATGGTCGAAGGGAGGGGGGTGAACAGCAATGTGCTTATAAAAGGAGGATTAGGTAGTATGTGGGGGTGTGGATAAAAGATGGGAGGGGGGGAGGGGGGGTGTTCCAAGCACAGAGGCTTGGGGACGTAATGAGAATGTGCGTCGTAGAGAGACTGGCGAGAAGCAACCTGTTATTCGGTCATGCAACAAACAAGCAAGCGACCGTTAAAGAAACGAGTGATGTCGTACTTGTGCGAGAAGGGATGACGGGAGTCCAAACTGTGGCCGGAAGTCTGACGAAATCAGCGCGGGGAGGGAAAGGCGAGCTGCGTTCTTGGTTACGATCTGGAGATAGAGGGGACAGGCCAAGATAAGTAAGTGTATGTGTGTGAGCAGTGCGTCTGTTCATGCAAGCCGGAGCGTGTGGTAGAGGTGGATGTAGCCGTCCGGACCAGATAAAGAGAAGAAGGGTCTCGCCAAGTATTTCTGGGGCACAGACAAACAGGGACGAGGTTGAGGAGTGATGAAAACTCGGGTGAGCGTTTTTTTTTTGGCTCTTGCTTCTTGTTGCAGGTACGGGAAGTAAATCCAGATGGCCTGCCTCTGTAACGGAAGCAGTCTGTGGGGAACCAAGTGAGGGCACTTAAAGAATGGTCCGACCGTTTATTCCGTAGGGTAACAGCAGATCGAAGCTGGTGCCGAAAATCAAAGTCTGGTTGGGGTGGAGTGGCCTGCTACTTTACTAGTCCAGCATTGCAGTACAGAGTAGGTGGTGGTGGATGGGATGAAGGTAGGCGGAGACAGGCTCGAGACAAAGCTAGCCGAATCAAAACAGTGATGGCAATGGTAGTAAATGCGAGTCAGAAAGGTCTAAACCCGCAAGGATCAAGACGAGGTAGGACGCAGGCAAACAGCCGAAACGTGAAATCAAAAGTCGGGCGGATACGGTAAGACCGAGTGCCGGGTTCTTCAAGAACGTTGTGTAGCAGCCGTGGCAGTTCGTCCTCTCCAAGACTTGCTGTGGTCGTGTGTTCTTTGGTCGATCGATCGGTGTGGCTTATGATTCGTGTTCGGATGGCTTCGCCCACTTTCCGCACCATAAAAGACCGGCCCAGCTGCTCTCCGGTCTTCACGGTGAGAGCAAAGACACACTGCTGACCGCTGATTGCCGCAATGCTCCCCTCTCTGATAAGGCTGGAACGCAACGGATAGCAGGGTGTTACTGCAATGGCACAACAGAGCGGTACACAACCCAGTAGTACCCTTGGCTAGCTTTTGGGTGGACAACTTAAGAGCGTAGGATTGTGTGGTCGTCGATGTGACCAACATGGATATTCATGCGTTTCCTGTCTGCCTTTGAATGATCTGCAGTGGGAGATGTTGGTTGAGCTTCCTAGACAAGAGCACGGTTTGACAGCAGATCGTGCAGGGCAGTATATGTATAAAGATCCTGGCCTCTTCTTATTTGCTGAGACTGAGGGAGAGCAATGTCGGTCAACACGATGAGCGGTGCAGAGCAATCATGTGTGTGAGTTAATGATGAGACTTGACGTGCAAAGCATAGGCAAGGCCAAAAATAGAAAGAAACCGATGTAATTAGAAGACACTATCTGTTTGGAGCTCCATACCAGGATAAAAGGCGAGATGTTGGCTAAAAGAAGAGAAAAGGCAGTGTAAAAATTGGTGGGAGGGGTGGAAGCTTGGGGATTCATGCAATGCATTGAGGCAGTGTCTACTCCGCATCACAGCCAAAAAGGACAAGCAGCGGAATCCGTACTTGTACGTCAAGTGTGGCGCGAAGACACGGACGAGCATGGAAGCATGATGGGAGAGGGGGTGGAGTGAGAAGGGGGTGTGCGAAGAAGAGCCTCGACCCAAGCCAGTAAACCCTGTCCGTCCAGTTCAAAGGCCGAGTGACAGAGGGTGGACGTCTGTCCATTTCGAAAATCATAATAATGTCATTCGTTAGCATTTGTCGGCGTTTGCTGGCCTACAGATTGTACACTTTCATTTGTTCGTGGCTGGCAGCTCTACGGGTTCTCGAAGCAATCTGTGACAACTCGGCTTCCGAATGCCATCCTTCTTTTTGCGACAGCACGGTGTCACCTGAGCTTTGGGCCCTGCAAGAGTCGATGACGCTGTTATTCTTGCTACCTCTGACAAATATTTGTCCCTGCTTCGTCCATGGCTCCATTCTGCCAGGCCTAGAACGAGCATGAGCTTTCTGCGAAGGAGCAAGGTAACGTAGCGAGTGCTCCGTACCTGCCAAACAAATAAAACGGCGAAGCATCAGACCGAGGTTGTTGGTAGTCCGGAGTACAAGGCAGACATGGGTAGTGTGACATGGCCGGGGGCCCTTGGACAAGATTTCAGAATAGCTTCCACAGCCAGGGTGAAAGGAATGGTGGCCTTCCAAGGACGGGGTGCTCGCTGAGGTACCCAGATAAACTACCCCGTAATGGGGTTTGGCGCCGATTTCTGCCCTGTTCATGTATTGCCAGGCCGAAACTCGTACTCTTTCCAAATCCTGCCTTCCTTTCTCGGCCGTGGCCCGGCGTCTGGCAGTCGGGCTTTTGCTTCGCCTTTTGCTACCAGGCTCCAGTCCTCTGGGTGGAGATGAAAGAAATGGTCAAAAAGTCATAAAGGCCTTCCATTGCTCCAAAACATTTCCCATTGTCCTGGCTGTATTAACTTTCAGGTGAGGGTCCCCGGGCTCGGCCACTCCGTGTTCAAACGGCCCCTACAGAAGGCGTGTCAATCTGCTCGTAATACATAGGCCTGCAGGGACTAGGAGTCACGTTTTGCATCAATGCGCAATTGGTAAAAAGGCCTCGAAGAGTGAGTTGAGGATCAGCCACGCTGTCAATTTTGGCAGCGCACCCTTGCCTTACTCCATAGCTGGCCAAGAATACTCCCATACACAGAGAATCCTGGCAGGGAACGGCTTGAGAACCCGAGACCTTTGCCCATTCGTATCGGTACATCGGAAACGGTGGTGGGTATCCTGTTTGTGCAAATACGGGGCCTAATCTTGCGTTCGTAGCAGGTAGCACCATTAGTGGAAGATCGGCTTGACTGCCGTTCCGAAGGTGCCTGTATGTAGCAGTCACTTAGTCCGTTCGGTAGTTTCAATATTAGTGAACGCTTAAGGCAGCGAAGTAAGCGTTTTCACGGGCCCTGACAGGACCAATGTTCTCCCATGCAGCCGCATGCGGAACTACTCCGTATGCTTGTGCCGGGCCAAACTGGTATACTCGTACCGACTGGTTCCGCCAAACAGATCTGTACAACACCAGTATTACAGCATTAAGTGATAGTGTGATTCAGTGACACGGAGCGAGAATTGGGTGCAATGAGTAGCAGCTGGTGCTAAAGATGGTCGCGGACAGGTTGGTCCAAAAAAAGGATAAAGCGCTCGGACACGGCCGTGCGTCGACAGCAGAATGAAGGAGCCTTTTTTGCAGTCGTCATTGGGCAGCAAGCCCACATTAGGTTCACCTACCAGGCGGCCTAGGAAGGTGTATTGAGAGGAAGCAGAAGGAGGATGGAGGCTCATTTCGGACAGATAGGCAGGCCAGATATCGAGAGAAGAGCGCTGCCAATTACGGAGTACGGCGGGCGAGACTTGATTCGAAAGGGACGCAGAATTGATGCATCGATACGACCTAGCAATTAAATCGACAGCCGTCATGCGTGACGCTTTCCTGCTGCATCTAGCACCTGGTATGGGGTTTTAATGGACACAGGGCCTAAAATGATTTTATTAGCATTGCAACTCTTCGACAGTGGTATTGGCCAAGACGAACAGAATCCCCCATTTGCCTTAGCTTTGAACTGGCGTCTGCGCACGTACACAACCAGCCATTCGAGAGAGAATACACAGTACCCGTATTACATAGTACTCGTAGTGAGCCAAGAGCCGTAGTGAGCAACTGGAGCCTTCTGATTGATGCCTTTCTGCATGCCCTTGTTTATCCCGCGTGGCGCATGCGAGGGGCTCCTATGTAGAGTAAGGCGTAAGAAGACCCGAACATTCCGCAGTATCTTTCCAAGCCTCTGTCACTTCTTTCGCCCCTCGTTCAAAATGGGTGACAGACAACGGAAAACTCCGTCAATGAGCAAAGAGCCATTGCAGGCTGCCCATGAGCCTGTCGAGCAACGGCACCCTGTCTGTACGACGTAAGATACGTAGTATGGATTGGAGAAATGTCAAGGATGATGGACACGAGACATGGCCGGCGACGGCAATTAGTCGTCGACTTGGCAGTAATGTAAAAAGGGAGGCCAAAGATGGGGAACAGAGTGACGGCCCGGTGCAATGCAACGGAGAAATGGCAGTACAGTAATCCTACCACGAACGAGGATGTTTCCCGCCTGCATGAAACCATTCGAATTGATGTGGCTGCTATGTGAAGGAACGCGTTGCGCCACTACCTTCCTCAAAACGTTGCGGGCAGACACGCGTGCCTTCCATTTGCAGTGCATATGGCGCACCAGTGGGGGGTCACGAGTCACTACGGGCATAGGCGCTTTCCTAAAATTCCCGGGGTTTCTGCTTTTCGGCCGAGCATCCTTTCCCTTTCCAATTTTGTTTGTCGTACCCACTCTATCTTTCCTTCACCGTCACGGGAGCAGAAAGAAGGGGCGCAACATACTCCGTACTCTGGTATTTACATAGTACACAACGGGTACGCGCAGGATCTGGGCTGCCCTGTTGGAGGGGTTTACGCTGGAGCGCCCGGGGCGTAGCATGATTGGCTGCTGATGAGGCTGTACGCCTCCCGTACTCGTACGATCCGAGAGCAGAAAGTGGCGGTCCAGTCGACGGCCTAATCTGGAGTTGAGGAGGCCATGGCGCCTTCCACAGGGGGCGCAACACGTCGCATTTGTGGTAGAACCCCTTCCGCATTCGGATCGTGTCTGGAAGAGCAGGTAGGTACGAAGATTCGTATTAGCCGCCGACCAAAATGGCTGCTAAGTTGCATGGCAAGAAAGAAACGTAAAAAGGCCGCATGGCCATATGAAGATAAACATGAAGATGAACGCCCTGCAAGCACAACCCGCGCCGGGTGTGGAGTGCCGAAGAGAGCAGAAGTCTGGGCAGCTTCCCCTGTGGTGGCACAGATTTGCGCCAGCAGGACAAACAGGTTTCTGTGAGCTGCGACCAACTCCGGTGAAGCAAGACAAAAGGTTGCAGCGGCCGGGACCTCACGACTATCCCGTCCTGTCGTGCTTCTCTGACCAAGGTGACATCCGACAACCGAAATCCGACAGCCGACATCCGGCACTCACCCCCATCATCCCTTCAGCTGCAAAAGACGCGTCCACGTGGGCAAAGGGCGGAACAGACGGGCGACAGAATTGCACTGTTGTCTTTCCAACAAGGACCTCCCGTCGAGGTGGCCACAGACTGCGATTGTCTGGCCTCATTTCCAGGCTCCCGATGTGTCACAAAATCAGACAAGTGCACGTGCCTCTAGGTATCAGTCAAGTCCTCCTGACTTCCGTCATGGTCCCATTTAAGTATACGAGCAGCAGAATACCACTGCTTTCGTCCGCCATCGTCCATCAGTGCAACACCCCGTATGCACAGTCGTGGACCAGCAAGGTCAAGCAACTCCGGCTCCCGTGATTGGCCGACAGACTGCCGATCGCAGGCCAGGGCTCTTAACAGCTCCCACAGCCCTCTGCGATGCTTCTGCCACACCGAGACCGATCGTAAGATACGTCTTGCCCCACTGCGTAGCAAATGGCAGGCAGGCCGTCCTGCTCCCACTCTGCACGGGGTACGAGCTCATGTCACAGTGGCCCACCGCACAGCTGCCAGAGACTCGTAAGATGCAAGCACAAGCGCGAGCCCAGCCAGATCGGCTGCTCCGTTTAGCGCCCCACAGGCCTGCTACATAGCCATACGACGTAGAGCAATACCCTCGTACTCGGTCGTCGTACTATGTACTTATATTTTAGCGTGCTCTAAGAGTAGGGCAGCAGATCCGCTTTTTAGAGCTCCCCCTGTCCCCTGAAGATTTGTCAAATTCCGAGGGCAGCACTCCTCCCTCTGTCGTTTGCTGCTTGGAAGAACCCACCATTTCGCCCCCGTTTCCCAGTGTGCCATCGTATCTCCGGGAGGGAAGGGTTTCTCTTTTGGGGGGGGGAAAGAGGAGGGGAAGGGGGCTGGCTACTCCTTGAAGAGGTCCTTATTTTGTTTCAAACCTGCGTTACCGGAAACGCGTCTGTCAAGCAGACCCAAACAATGTCTACGACACACCGCCGCTAGAAGCCGACATCTCCAATTCTGAAGCACGGAAGACAGCCCTCGAGCCAAGCAAATTTGATCGTCGTCCTGCCTTGGGTACCAGAATGCTTGAGGAACATCAATCTCCACTCGCCTGACCGCGAGCATGCCTGTCTACCTTTTTTCGAAGCATTCGTATCGAGCATTTCCGGCCGTATGTACCCTCGCCCACGAAACCCATCCCACACGCTTTGTCTGCTCTGTCTGCTCCGTCTGCTACCGGGTCGCATCCGGCTATATTCACCTCACCCCTTCTCCGTACATACTCGTACATAGTAGTACAGCATGCTCCATCATGCGGAGATTTTAAGTCGCTCACCGATTTGTTGCCTGTGAGTATGTACGAGTACTCGTATGTATGTACGTACTAGCGGACAGATACCACCCTTGTAGGGCACTTTGTGCCGATTGGCCTGCTAAGTAAAACGGCGTCTCCAACAACATAAAGCGGACCCGTGATAGATCCCCCCTGCCGCGTGGGATCCAGAGGCCAAGAGCAAGAAGCGCGCTGATGTGGGTGCAGTTTCTTGTGTCTCTTGCGTCTGGCCATCAGGTGCTCAGGACAAAACTGTTTCAGGATGATTTCTGCCTGGCAACTCAGGCTAACCGGTTCAGGCAATCCTGATGAATCATCCTGCTCCACAGCCGTGAGATTGCCATCTTCGAGGCAGACCCATTCTCATGCGCGCACAACTGCCGTTTCGGCACCTGCGATATTGATACGAATACACCTACGAGTACATACATAGTACTCCGTGCAGAGAATATCACCACCAGTTGCCTGCAAAATACAACGTCGTCAGCCGCCTCACATTAGCGCTGTGGGCATTGCTCGTATCCTGCTCCGTTCTCGCCGTGACCTTGGGCTGCAGCAGGCTTTTCGCTGCAGACCGCAACAGAGAGTCAACAGGGGGAGTTGCCGCCAGCCGAAAATGGCCATTCCCAATTCGGGCCACTGTCAACGGTAAATTGCGAGTAGTGGCTGTCTACCCTGCAAAGCTCTCGGCACTCGGGATTCGCCTGGGCTACGGTGTTTGTATCTTACGAGTACTCGTAGCCTCTGGCTTTCTGGCCTTTCTTGATCATCCAACCGCGCAGAGGGGGCAGAGAATACAACGGCGTACTCGTAAGATACGTGTGCGAGCGCAATACCACGCCGCACTGGCCTGCTGTCCGCACGAATCGATTGCTGTTTATGGATTCCGCAGCAGACTATCCCTGACCAGCCTTCTAGTATTAAGCTACTTACGTCGTACTCCCTACTGGTGCCATACGCCAAAGCAGCGCAATCACTAAGCCCGCTGCGGTATAAGCATCAGGCCGGCTTCTTCAACGGGAGATGAGAGAGATGATGCGGATAAATCAAGAAGGGCGAAGCGAAGAGACACAAGACGGCTGCTCGCCCCGACTGATACTATGTATCTTACTATGTGATGTGAGTACTACTCGTACATCTGTACTGACCGCTATTTGAGCCTTGACTTGCGCAAAGCACAGACTGTCGCTCTGTTCCCCTCTTCCTATCCTCTTCCTCCCCTTGTCTCCTTCTTCTCCTATCGCCACCGGTTCGTCGTTCGATAATGCCCATCAGCAGAGACGGGCAAACGGCAAGCCTGCTGAAACCAGAACGGGGTCCATGTCTCTTGACCGTCGTGTCACTTGTCACTTGGCTGTGGCCTCTACACCGCACATTGAACACGTCGCAGCTTAGCTTCAGGACCGTCGGTTCCTGCCATAGCATAGCCCTGAGGCTGCAAAATACGGTAGCCGCCACTGTGATTACGGAGCATCCCTCCCGCAGATGAGATCGATGCGATGGGCTTATTTTACCCACTTTTTAGAGGTACTCCGTACCTGGGACACCAAACAGTGCAGCAATCTCAGCAGGCAGTCATGCCAGGGCCTCTTCGTGGCGTTTCAGGCACCCTACAGGGGTTTCCAGGCCTTTTTCTCGGCCTTTTACGGAGTACTACGGAGTACTACGGAGTACTACGTAGTAGCACCAGTCTCCCCGCTAAAATTCACGGCTGTCCCGCAAGGCTGTTATTAGTCTGTACACCACCCTGGCTGTCCGAAGTCCCCCCCCAGCAGGAGGTCTTGAGCATACATAGTATCCGCTTTGCTTCGCCCTCAAAGCCACTGTCCTCGCAGGGAAAGACGCGACTGACAGGCCTGACAGGCTTTGCCGGCTGCCGACAAGCGGGGCATTGGTCGCACTCACCGGCTTGCGGTCATGCATGAATAATTTACGAAATATTCCGTAACATAACGAGCGAGAACAGAAGGAGAAGAGAGGCTGCGCACTGCGACGTTACGTATGGGAAGCCAGCGAAGAATGCGTATGCACGACCAAAAAGGCTCCGATTGCTTTCGTTCATTTCCCTTTCTTCTGTCTTTTTTCTTTTTGCTTTGCCCAAAATTCCTGCCTCGGCCCGGATTGTATCTTACTCCTGTCTCCCTAGCCAATGCGTTTTCGTGCGCATTACCTCACGAATCCACGGAGTATTTTCCTCGTGCTCTCAGGCCACTTTCGCCTTCTCTTCTTCCTCGTTTGACCATCGCCGCGCCTAGCCTTACCGCACGTCTCGGATGTCTCTCAGCCCATGCTTCCCCACGTCGCTCTCTGTCAGCTGTCCTCGCTGTTCATTTCTCCCTCTCTGTGTCAAGGGCCCGTCCCGAGGTAGAGCTGGATCCGCATCTCCGGCATCTGAAACATAGCTGGGGCTCTCACATGCCATCCTTTGCTTTTTGCCTAGGCTGAAGAGAGGGATTCTTGCCAGTGGGTCTGATGATCGCCTTAACGCGCCTGCTAATCACAGCACACAGGTGGCCCTGATACGGGTGACGGCAAGGTTCTGGGCTCTGCTGGCTTTGCCTGGGAATCATCTGCCGCCAAGGCCCTGTCAGCCAGCCACAATGGGCCCGTGCCGCCTCTTTCTTCTAGAAGCTACATGGGCACAGCCCACTCGACACCCTTCCTTGGGTGTTTCAAGTCCAGCAAATTGTACTCGTGCTCCGTACATGATACTCCGTATTCGTACTCCGTACTCCGTACAGTTTTCTCCTCCCCATGGGCTGACAGATCCTCTCTTTCTGCCAGCTGTTCTTTTGCGCGTCTGTCTTGTTCAATTATGCTGCAGCTGCAGGGGGGGTGTATCTCAATACGACGTACGACCTGCGCATGAATCCTAATACAACGGGGATAAGAAGGCCCTAACATGATTTTCGCTCTACTCCGTACCCTGAAGAGATCATCCCATCCACTAATCGTCACCGTTATTTGCCGCGCGATGTGGACATACGGAGTAAGTGTTCCCTGTTGACTTTTTATGGAGTATTGAATGTTCTGTGCTGTCCTATCCAGAAGGACAAAATGCAAAAAGGCATATTTCGTCAAAAAATGATGCTCTGTGGACAGTCCGGTGTCTTTGCTTGTGCCCATAATCAAAATTTCCACGATGCGTTGCTGAATGCGTAGGACCTTGGCAATTTTACTACGGCTATGCAAAGGGAGAAGTAAAGGTTAACTCGGCATGTCCGCCTGCTCTTGTGTAGGTGCATCAGGGCACTGCTGCGGCACAACTTCTCTCAGCGTAGGCGCGTAATCTCGTCGGTTGGATGGGGGGTGACAATACGAGTACTCTGTACGGAGTACAAGTTACTAGAATGCACAGACTTGAACAGGGTGAGGATCTCGGATGTCGACATCTCGTGACTGCCGCGTGCAAGACAAAAGGAGCCGTTCAGGAAGATTCGAACTAAGAAACCGTTTCATTCAGTGTCTTAGAATTAGGAAATGTCATCGTCAGTGGATATCAGACTGGATGAGTCGATCCCTTGCCACGTACGGAGTATGCCAGACCCTCTTGCTACAATCCCGTTTATGTCCTTGTTTTTGGTGGCTCCTCCTCTAACGATTAGAATTAGATATTTGCCGTGAAGGGTTTCCGCGTAAATGCCGATTTCACAAGTAAATGCCGCAAGATCGGCCCTATGAGTGAATATTGGAAATCTCTGCGTGAAATCAGACCATTTCTCTCGACGAGCAAGGGACATGGGGGACCATATACTGGAAATAATTGCTGTTGTTTTGGCTGCTGATTTTAGCCCATCTCGTATTTCCAAATTTGGCATGCTCTACGTTGACTTTGTAAAGATTGCAGATACATAGAGTCGGACACGATGGGATGTTTACGGAAACGAGCCAGTTAGTAGACTGCCAATGCCATCAGTTCCTGGTACCAGTTCTACACTAAGCATGTTAACTGGAGCTCCAATACCATGGTTGGGAACCGGATAGCATTCATTTAAGTGAAAAGCGAGGAACAGGATTTAACCAAAACAAATTGCCGGGACATCCTAGCAGAATCTGTCAACGGTATCCACACAATAGGCCTTTGCCTCCCGACACAGAGCTGTGATTTAGTCCCGTGTCTGAGATGCCTTTTTGGTGACAAAATCTACGCTCGTATATTTTCGATTTTTTCTTCTTCTTTTCGAATTGGGCACGGTATGTGTTCAGCTTAGTCGAAAAGAAGAATGCTGGCATAAAGCAAAGACAGCCATTGTGAAGATTTTTACGAAAACTAGCACCGGTGACTACTAACAAAAGGCCACGTTCCAATACTGTATCAAGTCAAGTCTCCATACAGGCCACCCCAAGTTCCGTCTTTTCTGACGTCTCTACAACGCAAGCCCAAATTTCTGTCAGTCTTCATCCATTGCACTTACACCATGCAAAACGCAATTCCCAGGACGTGCGCCTCTCAGCGCGACAATTTTTAAGATCTCATCAGTATCAAAACGTGGCTGACAGAACCACAACATCAAAGCTTCAGCACGATTTGCAATGTAGCTTTACCCCGTTCGATGAATAAGATACATTGTCATGCAGGTTTGGTATTTTACAAGAGCTTTGCCATACTTATGATTCCTTCATTGTGAGTAAGCTGTGCTGCTGTAATTACAACCGTTCTTAACTGTGTCCGTGTTTTTTTCCTCGTACTTACTTTGATTTCCTCTTTTGAACCGAAACGATCATGGAAACTCATATTGGGTGAACCAAGATCAAGTAGACTTACTCCGTACAGAGTATTAGTGATGTATCTTATCTTACTTTATCTGTACTCCATACGTCGCAAGTGAAAGCTCCTCTGGTGCTGATACATACGTCGTAGTTGTCCGGTTGGGGTACCGTACATCGTAACTCTCAATATTACTCATTTCCTTGGTAATGGTCGGTAGCAATCCAAAGACAGCTAGACAGTGTCACATCGTATGTATCTATCATTACGACGTACAATTCGACCAGCTCTCAAATAAGATGGCTGTGCAACTCCTCTTTTAGGGCGATTTACCTCCGCCATCCATAATTCCGTACAATGTACTACATACAGAGTACTGTGCAAGAAGTATGGGTGGGTAGCAAGGGCCGAGATCATTTAGCTGTTCACGCCTCTCCACAAATAAGACCAGCAATACGGAGTATGACTCTTTTTTTTTTTTTTCCTCAAAAAAAAAAAAAGCAGTGAAGTACTGATTATCTCTTACGGGTTACATAGGGGTCAGACCTGAAAATAAAGATAAACCAGAGTATCCACCACATAGAAAGGCCACATAAAAAGGGAAAATAAACAAAGGTAGGCGAGTCTGAACGCTACAGGTGCATTGAGACCTTGCAAGGGCCGAATTAGGAAAATGTAGGGCTCTTGACGTAGGTTTTTCCTTTGCGAACATTCATCCGGTGAGCCAATAGCTATTAGATTTGTACATCTGCTTTATTCTAAAGTCTTTTGGATACACGGCGTTTCTCTGGGTCTCGGATGCCTCAAATTGTGGGCATACACACCGCTTTTAGTGATAGCCAATGCTATATAAATTTCAAGCACAAGACGATAACAAAAACAAACTTGGGACAAATAAGTTCAGGAAAAGAGGACCGTTTGAATTATCTCATTTGTACTCCGTATAATTTAGAAAAAAAAAGGAACAACTTCTGTAGCAAATTATACATAGTACAGAGTAGAAGCATAAGTTAAATAGTGCCACGTCTTGCCCGATCTTGGCTTCGGAGATCTTCGCACATTTCTTCATAGATTGAGAGAGTATGTACGGAGTACACAGCAATCAAATACTTCGTAAATTGAAAATAAATCAAAAAGAATGCTTGTAACGGATGGCGAGGGTAGCTTCATTCCATTGTTGATAATTGCCACTGGTGAAGTCGCCTTCCTCCCCTTTCCTTTCGCAACTTTTTCTTTTCTGGTCATACATTATAAGATACATTCCTCTACGATGTAAGATACATAGCTTTGGGTCCAGTGTATGAAATAATAAATACACGCCCCGTTCCATTTTTTCTGAGCCCCCTCGCTGAATACGGCCGCACCTTTCATGGTGGGTACATCTTACCGTGCCGATTTATCCCGGATATTGGTTATGAAACCTGCTACCGTCTTCCCCCCTTGCCGCCCCGAGAGTGCGTATGTGGTGGATGTGAGTTTCTGCGTTTGCTTGGCTACAGAAGACGGCTTATCGGTACCAAAGTTGTTGCCATCCAGCACAGGCGCCCTGGTAGACATCAACGCTGTGAATTCTGTCCCCGAGTGCAATTGATGTACGCACTATATGGCCTGACAAAGTAATACGTCGACATTTTAGAAGATAAACGGACTTTTTTCGACCCTTGTTTGTGTATGCTGAAAGGTCGTAAAAATAAGGGAGTGTAGCAGCAAATTGCAAAGGAGTTGACAAGGAGCAAAGCATACGTTTTCTTTATCTTAAGTCGCAAGATACTTCCTCGTATTTGTTGGGCTTGTTATGGTGTGCTGTCACATCTTTCTGCTTACTGGATGGCTAGATAAAGCTCCCGTTTTCGTATTTACACCCCTCCCCTCCCAAAGTAAGCAGAGAGTCAACCTTCTTCTTATGGTACCTGATATGCCACGTGTGGGTGCTTATCTACTATGTATCTTACGACGTAGCTCTGTTATGCCCACTTTGTCTCGCCAGCTTTTCTCCCTCCGTCGCCCTGATTTTCAATTTCCGCAGTGATGTCCGGAGTCTCCCATATCTAACAATTGCCGGAATGACAACCGAAGTGACTTGAAAACGGGTTTGAAACGGTAGTATCTTACTTTGGTATATCGGACTACGGCGTCACAAATGGGAATATATACGGAGTACCGGGGTGTGTTAAGACTTGTAGAGACTGTATCACCAACGCATCTGTCACCAACGGTTCAGCAGGCCTGGAGCACCTGAATCATAATGAAACTCACGCTCGATCGAAATGATATAAAATCAAACAAACGGCGGGGGGGGTTTCTTTCTCCGCTTTTATCGCGTGGCACTGCTCACCGACGGATGAAGTCGCGCAGAACAGCTGGAAAAGTCTCGGGAGAGTCCCGACAGTATTAGACTACGTAGTAGCGTTCAGGCGCACGATAGAACGCTAAGGGTCGCTGTACGAAGTGGCCAGCCGCTGTAGCGAACCATGGTTGCAGGCGGTTGTGGGGCAGATTTGCCGCTAATTCGAGCGGCTTGCTAAGAGTACAGGGGGCGCTACATAGTAAGTGCAAACCCGTCAAAGCAGGTTGATGCGTGTGATCGATATTACGTCGTTCCTACTCTTACGAGTACAATCTGAAACGATGCGCTTTTTTCATTGACATGTCATATCCTCTCCTTAAGTTTGTGGTACAAGATGTGTCAAAAGCTGCCGTTCGTGAGGAGATCCACGCTTCCAGACCTTTCAGGATGGACCAGGAAACCCCCATAAAATATGAATATGTACTGATTGTAGCTCAGCCAGTCATGTGGCTAAAGGTCGGCCTAGGAACTTTGTTAGTCCGGTACTGGCAGAGGCCTCTTTGTGTGAGGCAAAGGGAAACAAATCAGTCAACTACTTCACGGGTTGTGTATCGTTACGTTAATACTAGAATAGCCAAGAAAAGTGTGCGAAATGAACAAATGATTCGATTAACTGTCGCTTCGGAATGTGTCTCACCCTACATAGCTGTGTTTGCCTCTTCTTAGATTTGGGACACTGACCTATGATCCTCCGTTTCTCCGTCCGAAGAAGCTCGCCCACCAGGAAAATAATGACTCCAGTGTAGTGACTAGTTTAGAAAGCTAATGTTTTGTCTTATATGCTTTTCGAATGGCCGGAACTCAGGTGCCAATCCTTGGCAGGCACCACGATTCTGCCCAAAGTCGTCCCCCTCCTTTCAAAGTGCAGACGATACATTGTAGCTTCTCCTCATATTTCGCAGGTGAGATGAACTCAAGAAAATCGGAACAGTAGTTTGTCTCAGAGGATAACATACCCCATTGCCTGTATCAACGGCCAGTTTTCTATTCTTGAATTACAATAACTGCGAGCACACATATTGTGAAGACCCGCGGCCAGAAACATAATGTTTAGGTATCGTATGTACAGAGTAAATTGAGATAGCATAGAGAGGCATACGAGAATAATAAGCAGCAGTACAAATACTAGATATAGCAAACATGTGTAAAAATGATCACAAAGGCAATAGACGATATGCGTGCCGTGTTACTTGTTCTGGTGCTTTTTTGTTGCTCTACAAATTGCTTAGACGAGCGCCTAGCCTGTCATTAAACTGATAGGCTATGTTCAATCATTTATTCTGATAATAGTGGCGTATGCATAAGGTCCGTAATTCTTGCGGTATATTGTTCTCAATTCAGACAATAAGCTGTAAGCCAGCTCGACTACAGATATCAAGTACTTCTTTTGTGAGAGACTAGTCGGTCGAGAAATGTTCGACCAAAGAATTACAAGATCCATGCTGATAAACTTGGGGATCTACTGGGTCTTAAAGAGACAGTAAACACTGCCATTCGAGACCTGAATATAGCCTTAGCACGAAGATCGTGTTTACGACTATTTGAGGCTGAGAAGTCGCCTAAGACGGGTTGACATACACGTTGCTTGAACTATCATGCTTGTTCCACTTATATACGTATAAGCGTTGTGTTTATGCTTGACCGCAAAGAGCATGTGTCCTAGTGCAACCTTGTGAGATGAAAAACGAGATACAGTTGACAGAGACCATTACAGTAAAAACAACGTCTGATAGGATCAAATGTCCGTGGCAAAAAGGCCGATGCTCTAGAATACCGAGCTCTTATTCTTTTTCCAGAGAACGTCTTCACATTTTTGTATGTACATATTGGCAGCGCCTCTTTCGGCTACATAATCTTGGTATGAGATTTGTAACTCGCTGGGTTAGCTTTTTTTCTACTTTATCGTTGTTATAGAACGCGACCATATCAATGCTACCGATTGAGAGAATGGCAAGGTCACTAAAGAACCTACGCGCAGGATACCGGCAGTTATGGCCAGTGTCCATTTTGGGCACCAACGGAATGATGTTGATTATTCGATATGTTGTAAAGTCCCATACTTCTCTGATTGTTATCCCGGCGTGTTTCTGGGCGTTTTCAAAACTTCAAGTGGATCCGAGTGAGTCGTGGAGTTGGGATTAAGCTTTTTTATCAAAATTTGAACTCCTTTGCGCGGTAATATACTGTCCAGCTGCTATTTCCAGACTGAATATTCAAGGATGAGAGCAAATTTATGAATACTATACGAGTCGATTTTTAAATCAACGACAGTGGGTTAGCGAAAGCAGTAATTTAGGAAGCCGTATTGTCCTGTGTTATCAGAAAATACAATTAAAACGTATAGCGGTCTGTAAAGACACGAAGCCGAGAAGAAACAAGCAAAAAGCTATGTTGGTCTGTGACGCTTTATGTCTCTGGCTTATGCACTGAACTTCAACAAAAAAACCATATGCTTGCGCGAATAACCTGCTACTGGAATATACGAGTTGTTGTATCATCCCACTATTTTCTGCGCCGTTAGAACGGCCTAGTCCTAAGTCTTTTGTACAACCAAATTGTTGGTAATTGTTTGTCATGCGACATTCCTAGGAGTGAATGTGATATATAGACACACTAAGCTAGCAGCACTTTATGCCATGTATAGCTATTGAATGGCAAAAAAAAAACCACGTGCCAAAAAGTGAAATGCTCTAGAAAATAGTCCCCTAACCTTTGTGCACCTCATCTATTCCGCACGGCTTTGTTCTCGTTCCCATTCGTGCTTCGAAGAGCTAGATAATGCACATCTGTGCTGTAATGAGGCACTAATGCATGATGAGTCGACAATATGACTGCTCGACAGTAAAGCCGCTCCACATGGACTGGGAATTTCGATCTTCTCCTTGGTGATCCGTGGTCCAGGGCCATTGGTGTGTGCCAATGATCCCACAATGGCTTTAGACACAGCATCATAGTCCTGTTGAGGGATACGTTATCTAGGGCCGCGAATACGATCATGATGTGGCTGCAGCCATAGTGCTACGTATGCAGGCATACTTAGCTCAGTATTGACGACCGCTCTGGGCTTATTCTGTAGCAAGACTGTGGAGGGCCAGATGCAATGGCGGCTGCTGCGGTACAAGGGTGCTAGAGTTTGGGAAGTTTGTACATGCATGCAGCTAGGGTATGTGGGATCCAGAGAGAGAGTTGATATTTGGTTTTGCGCAAACAGTATTGGGAGACTTGGGTCAAAGCAATTGCGTCTGCGTTACTGCAAAGTACCTCTTGGCGTCCCGACGCAGAAACTGCTCAAATAAGCGTTGCTTGTGTTTTCCTTTTCATTTATTTCCGACTTTTCTCTTTTCATTGATACGGGAGTGGGGGCACCCAGAATGTCGTCTTAGCTTCAAAGCTCTCATCTCGGAACGTGGTTCGGCGATTATACCAGTAAAGACGAGCCAGAGATTTGTGCCGAGTAGCCAGGCTTTCGTGTAAACTGGCTACGAGGACGGACACGTGCCAAAAAGGAAGCTATGCACCAGAACCACATCATCAGATATGCGAGAGTGCTTTAAGGCCAAGCAGAAGGATTTGTTTGCATTGCGTGCGAATAAAGACGGTATGCGATTGGGAATAACGAGGTAGGGGTTGGCGTTATTGAAGCAAGGGTGAAAAAAGGACCACCAGAGATGGGACGGCTTTCATTTTCATTATGAAGGCTGCAGCGGCGATATTGCTGGGCGAGTATAGTAAGTATGGCGCCTTGTGGCTTTTCACGGGAGAGCACACATATCGTCTGGAGTTTTAGGCTGGCTTCACTTTCCGAATTACAGCCGCGGTTATCAGCCCAGTCTCGGATGTCTATGACATACATTAGGAAGGTGTGAGGCTTCTGGAACTCAGACTCGCACCTGGCCCACACACGAGTACTGCAGCACTTGGCATGGGATGACGAGAAGGACAGCGGGTAATTGGCCAGGCTTTTTCAGAAGTAAGCTTCCTCGTCAAATGCCAAGGCGCGATGTTAGGCCTTGCGGTGGCTTCGCAAGTACTCGGACGGAGCAGATAACACACAGCCGGCGGCTTACGCAGCAGGCAATTTATTGGGTAGAAGTCTAAAGCACGCATCTTGCTTCTTGGCTTTACAGAGCTGCACGATTGTGATGAGGCGGACGGAGGGGGGGAGAGCGGCATGGGAAGAGCAGAAGCAGGGGAAGACGGGAGGAGAAGATGCAAAAAAACGTGTAGTCCCATAATTATTTTCATCCTTGCTATCTAGCCCCACAAGGAGAAGAAGGAAGATTGCGTTGGCATCTCTTGTCTGATTGATTAATGTACATTACTCTTTCTACAGATAATCAGCTGTCGGTCGGTGGGACCATGTAGCGGACGACGTAATATTGATGACCCCCTGGTTGAGGCACAGCTTTGCGCGCACTAAACCGATCTCAGCTGGTCGTTCGCCGACATTCGGCAGACGATCGTTGGCCAAGCAAAGCTTCGCAGTCTCTTACGACAACTGGGTCGCGTGCTGGCGGAAATGCAATGGTTCTACTGGACTGTATGTACTAGTACCCGAAAGCTCCGTTGGAAATACGAAGGGCAAGGGTGGTGCGTGCGGCCTTTTTAGTTATCAGATTTTTTTTTCCAGTGGAGGCTTTTGCGGGTAGTGGCAAGTGTAAATACAATAGGTGCCTTGGCAAAGGACGAGTATTCGTAGGGCGCTAAGCTGCGTGACGTCCTGTTTTTCCCGCCTCGCTACACGAAAGAGTGTTAACGCAGAAAGGAAGTCGAGACGAACGGTTCTTGGCTCGGCTGGAGAAGTGACCTCTTCGGTCGGGGAGAGGAGAGAGGGAAAGACATGTGGACTTTGTCGCAGTCAAAATATCGTCTTTGCCTAAGGGGGAAGCTGGCAGCAGGCAGTCCGGCTGGGGATGCGAGATACATGTGATTTCTGTGGGTGGACAGCGGCAAGAGAATCTGCTCGGGATCCCGAACGAATAAACCACGGAGTAGCAGCCAGATAGAGAGAGGGAGTCCGATGACGGCGGGAGAAGAAAGCACGCGACTGTCGGTTTAGGTCGGGCGGGGGCTATTCCCTGATCAGAAGGGATCGGCGAGATAAAGGGGGCGAAGAGCGCTAAGCAGTAGGCGCGCAGAGTTATCTGATCCGCTTCATACAGTAATTTCTTCTGTCCACTGCAAACATAGCCCTGCTAGTCTGGAGAAAATTCGCGCGCTAAGCTGTCCGCATTGGAATGGGAGGGGTGTTTGGCTCGGGAGATGAGCAGCAAGAAGACAGATGGCAAAGACGAGAGCAGTGAGTGGGAAGAGAGAGGATGGAATAGAGAAGGCAAAAAAATGGAGGAAGATGGCTAGATGCATATAGAGCTATAAGGCTTACAGACAAGCTTAGCCAAGCCGCGAGACCTACCTTGGCAGAGAGAAGCTCTTTTGCTCTCTTGGCAGGCTCGGCAGGTCCGCGTTGGCTGCAAGGGCCTTACACACAGACGGGGCAAAGAGCTTGGAGAAACATGGCATGACAGCAAGGGAGGGGGTCTGCGCAGACGGAAATGTCGGCGGATAAGTGGGCGGTCGGTATGGGTGGAGCAGAATGCGAGCCACGTCTACCGTTTATGGTGGTCGAGCCCCAACCGGTAGCCGAGAAGACGGCGCGGCAGAAAATCTATATAGATCGGCGAGCCTGGAGAAAAGGATCGGCACCGACGTCTCTTGTTCATTGCGAGCAGTCCTACCAGTCCTATCCCGTCTTTCTTTTTCCTTTTTTTCTTCTTTTTGTTTTCTGTACTCGCTCAGACTTGCCGGGACCCAAGAGAGAGATGCCGTCCACAATCGAGGCCCTCCAGCTGTTGGGAGAGCGGGCCATCTCGACCAGCATCCATGCGGTCAAGAAGAAGAAGAAGCCGGATTGGAACCTGAAACTTGCCAGGTATTTCGCAGCTGGCATCTGTGGCATCATTGCTGTCTTTGTCATTCTGCACTGGACACGGATCATCTACAAGAAGCTGGGTAGCAAGGGGCGTGTCTTCTCGCCAATTGTGGCTATTACACGGTAAGTAGGGGAGAAGAAGGAAGAACGAGGGAAGAAAGACGAGAGGAGACAAAAAACAGAAAAGCTGACAAAACAGACGAGTGAGACGACAGCTTCTACGCTCCGTGCCTGTGTACCCTTCGGCCGGACATCTGGTGGTCCTAATTGCCTTCTATGTCATCCACCTTGCGTGCACCTTTGTCCACTTCAACAGGGACGACACTGAGGCCTGGGGCAAGAGACTCGGATGGTGAGTTTTACTACGGTCCATGTCCTGTCCTCATTTTCGCCCTTCTTCTGCCTGCATCTACCCCTCGACCGCCTTCACGCTCTTCCCACATTTCCGCATCGTCCTTCACTTTTCTCCCGCTAACATCCCAGGATTTCCACCTGCGACTTTGTCCTGGTCGTCGTCCTCTCCATGCGCAACACCCCCATGGGCCTCCTCACCGGCTACACATATGAGCGTCTCCAGGTGCTCCACCGTACAGCCGGCTACACAGCCATCTTCTACATGATCCTGCACATGATCCTCTACTGCATCAACTATGGCCGCAACGACAAGCTCGACGAGTTGAAGGCTCTCAACATGGTCATGGGTATCATTGCCGGCTGCGCCATGTTTGTCATGCTGATCCTCAGTCTCATCCTGCGCCGCCACCAGTACGAGCTCTTCTACGCCTCCCACGTCTGCCTCTTTCTCCTCGTCACCATCACCCTCGGCCGCCACCGGCCCAAGTGGAAGAAAGCTGTGCCACAGGCCTGCGTTTTTGCCGCCTGCATGTGGTTCATTGACCGCATCTGTCGCCGGCTCCGTCTCTTCTTCAATGCCATCAACAACTCAGCCACCCTGACGGCTGTCTCGGACGACGGTGACGGCAACGCCACCCGCATCGTCCTCAAGAAGCGTCTGATCGGCGCTCGGCCTGGCCAGCACTGCTTCCTCTGGATCCCACGCATCCGCCCCCTCGAGACCCATCCCTTTACCATTGTCGCCAACGGACCCGGTGGCCTTGAGCTCGTCGCCACCGCTCACGGCGGCTTCACCAAGTCGCTCTACAACTATGTCAGCAAGTCGCCGTCCCAGCCGCGCACCCTCTGGGCCTCCGTCGATGGGCCCTATGGCAGCTTTCCCGATGTGCACAGCTATGATCGTATCATCCTCGTGGCCGGTGGAAGTGGCGCTACCTTCACCTTTGGTCTGGCCACTCACCTGGTTGAGAACCTGAAGACGGAATCGCAGCAGAAGCTCGACTTTATCTGGTCTGTCCGGAAGAATGGTACGTGTTTTCTGCGTTTTTTAGCTTCGCCTGCCTTTCCAAATCTATCCAAAACTCTTTCTAATACCCACAGATCGACTGGCCTGGTTCGGCTCCCATATCGACACCCTCACCAACTTCGATGCTCATGTGGAGATGACTGTTCACGTGACCGCCGACACGCCTCAGGGCCTCTCGACCGACAGCGAGGGTTCGCTGCCGGTCGACTCGGAGAAGATGCACGGAAGCCCGCTTCCATCCAACAGCTCGGCCGACGACGAGAAGGCTGTCCAGGGCCGTCTATCTGCTCCCGCAACAGCCCTGTCGTGTTTTGGTCTCAAGAACATCCGCTACGAGAAGTTGCGTGTGGCCGAGACCATTGAGAGCATTGTATCCACTATTGGCAACGGTCAGCGCGTCCTGATCGCCGCCTGCGGACCCACCGGCCTGATGAAGGACGTCCGGACTGCGGCGGCTGCCTGTATTCGACCAGAAGGGCCCAGCATCGAGCTGCACTATGAGAGCTTTGCATGGTGATTGTGAGCCAAGGAATAAGGAGGAGAATTAGATATTGAAAAGTAATTATTATTTCAATTGAAATACAACCAAATCAAGCCAACTAAGACAACATGTTATAATTGCCTCATTTAGGAAGGTAGCGAGACAGTGTCCATGCAGCTGACCTTGGGCATACTAAGATACACTCATAGATAATCAGAGAGGTGTTTGTGCTTACTGTCGGACTCTTTCCAGTCCCAGCCAGGCGATTTTCAACCTTCCTAAGTTAGACATCTATATGCGACAATATAAAAACCAGAAACTAGTATATTACAGCCCCGGTGCGAATGTTTCATATAATAAACACGAAAAAGGGAAATGAATTCCTTATCTAACGCCAAGGTCCTCGTCAGGAAGAGTGTGGCGGTCGTTTGTAGAAAGGAGGCCGATGCAATTCCAGTCTCGGCCACCTGCCGCATTCATCAGCATGGCATCGTGAGCTTGTGTTCTTTTCTCCATAGAGAATTCTGATATCATCGAATTTTGAGAGTCTTGTGAACCTTGTGCGTCTTTTCCCCCGTACGCAAAGAAGGGGGGGTCGCACGGACGAAATAGCTCTGCCTCTGCTGAGACACTTTCGTAATCAGCCTCAAGTGTATCTAGGTGCGGGTACAAATCCGAATCAGCCGTGGCCTGGCTATCATCCACCACCATCTTAAGACCCTGTTTCCACTTTGAAGCGACCTCCTCATCATGGCGGAAGACATCACCCGAACAAAACTCCCCAAATAAATCTTTAATGGTCACAATGCTACCTACCAAATCAGTGTGCACACAGCATTAGCACTGACCACACGTCGGAATCCGAGAAAAGGGCAATTACCGCTCTGAAACCACCGATCGGGGTTGACTGTGCAGGGCCAGACATCCTTTGGACGCAGCTCGCTGAGAAGATGGCATAGCTCTGGGTATGATGAATGTCGGGAGTACGGGAACGTGATAGTCCGTGAAATTGTTTCTGGTTCGCTGCGCCTCGCTTGTTTTCTCGGCTGTCTCTCCAGATCGCACATGGCAGCCTCGATAAAGTCACCACGGCCGTGAGAAAGGCGAGACACGATCGGCTGGATCCACACTACCGACGCGTCTCCCATATCCGAACAGTGGCTGGTACCATTCTCGCAGCTGTGTATTCGCATATGAACACCTGCGTCATTAGCGGTCGACAGACATCCTTCATGCGCCGTGTTGGCGCACAAGAAGCCGACAAGCCCGGGGGCCTCAGGGGCAAGAGGAATGGCATCAGAGAACCGATGCTTTGATTCCTTTACTGCGAGGGATTGGTATAGCTGCATCCTATACGGATCCACATGCACTCTTGAATCCAGCGCTTTCGCGAGAGCGATCCAGACATCCTCGTACCTTTGTGCACGTCATAAGTCAACTACCGGTAAAATGAGAACTTGAAGCTGCCCTACCGCGACTTCTGTGCCTGAATACGTACCCAAAAGTCCAAGCTCGCAGATGGAAGACAGTCTCGGGAGGAAACTGGTAAATGGCGCGAAGAAGTTCGCCCAGTCCCTCTGCCTTTGTTGGAAAGGGCCTGTTTTTGTCGATGAATGTAGTGTCTAGGTAGACAGTATCCAGGACGCGCAAGCCGGCAGCATACTCTGCCAAACAGGGGTTTCGCACAAGCGCATTGACAAACCAGGGCTCACAGCGGGTATCGCCCGTGTAGAGAACGGCATTGGTTGCATTTTCAAACACCGGCTAGTCAGCTTTAGGTCGGGGACAGAAGCAGGTATGACGTACAGAACATGACCGAGCCCGGACAGTGATTTGCGTCAAGCAGCGTCACGCGGATGCGATTTCCTGGGGAAAGCTCAATTGTCGTGGGCGCCTCTAGGGGAAGGGGCTTCTGTAGAAGGGATTAATTGCTGTCCTTTGTCTTTCCTCGCCTTTTTCCATACATGCCCTTGATTCTTACAAGGAGATATTTAAGTCCTGCATAAGTCCGATTTCTAGCCTCGAGAATGCCTTTGGCATGGTTGAGCCGGCAGGGATACCTCTCGAGGCGGAGCACCAGAGCTCTGGTTGCGGCCGAGCAATATACGCTGATAGGTGAGTCAGAGCGGCCACAATACCCGACTCTCCCCCTATAAGACGAACAACGGCGAGCGCAGCGTCTCGAGACCCACGAGGTGGTCACTGTGCACATGACTCAGAAAGCAGGCAAGCGGCTGACGAGCAGCTGCATGGCTGCGAAAGTAATCGACTAACACCTTGTCAGCGACCTTTCGTAGAAGAAAGTGCCATTTCTGCGCACCTTGTATGTCGGGAAACTCTCGAATATTGCCATCGAACGTAGACATCGCAATGCCAATGGGCTGTAGAATTTCGATTTAGGCAGCAGCCTGGATAGATTGAAGTCGTTAAGTCACGGGACCACACAGTGTCAGCTAGATTCGTACGAGGTTGCTTCAAAAATCACATTTTTCTCTACTACGGCAGCCGCGGTGACTAATGCCTTTCCTGATTCGTTCATGGCAGCTCCTTCCATTTTCAGCGCCAAGAGCAATATGCACGTCGAAAGTAAATTTCTGCCCTTTGTTCTGCCCATAAATCAGATGCTCACAATCTTGTTTTCTTCCTCTTCTTTTTTTCTTTCCGTTCATCCGCAAGCAGCGACTAAATCACAGCTTCCAAACATATGCCATCAGCCTAATCTCACCTGGTTCAATTCCCTCGCAATTCTCTCCACATCATCTGCTGCTCGCACTCCCTCTACACTCGTGTGGTCTCGTCCACCAACAGGCGATCCACATTCTGGGCATCGCGTCTGCTCCATCGGCATACCACACTCGCCTACGGTGAAGTAGTGGCCCTGTGCACACGTGTACCAGTGACCGGTGCCACTGAACTCTCTTGACATGGCCGTGTACACTGCCTTGAGCTCTGCTGTCGTCACAGGCTTGTAGAATGGCGCATCGGACAACGCCCTTTCGGCTGCTACAAGCTCTGGCTCCAGCGACTTTGCCGATAAGCTCTTTTCGACCAACAGCTTGGCATCTTCCACATGCGCAAGACCAGCTTCTTTTATAGTTTCCCGCGCCTCGTCTTTTCTGGCCGGATCGAACATGGACATGTTTCGGAACAAATGACAAAGTTGTGCAAAGCAGATGTGCCCCTCGACTTCTTGTCGGACGCACTTGGCCCCCTGGGCCAGCGTTATAGAAGCTTCGCAGTCTTTGATAAGCTCTGTGGTGCCGCCCATTGTCACCATCTTCTGCATGGCAATGCTGACGGCGTCCTTGCTCGCCTGATTCAGAGTCGGTTTACAGACGAGGTCGTAAACATCCTGGAGGGCAAAAATATCGCAGCGCAGAAGCAGGATCGTGGCAACCATATGGCAGCGCACTTGGATGACCGATTCATCAAAATTGAAGTTGTTCCTGGGCGTCTGTTCCTCGTGTTCTCCCTGACGCTTGCGCCGGGCAAACTGCACCAAATCTGCCACCCTCTGAAACGGTTGCTCACCCATGTGTACTTTCCTTGCATAGCACCGGATGTCATCCCGCAGCTTGGAGAGCTTTGCGTATCGTGTTGCATCTGCTGCACGGACAAGTCGCCTGATGCCGGATTCACGACCTTTGGAGACAACCGACTTCCATGATTCATTGTTGTTTCGTGACGGGGCTTCTGTTTCCAGGCGCTCTCTCTCTGCTAGAAATCGCATGAACAGGACCTGGTGTTGTTGGTTGGCCCAAGCAATAAATTTTTTGGTTGATTCGTCCAGAAGCGCCCGGCGGACGATGCGCCCATATCGTGCCACACTGCGCAGGGATCCTCGACAATTGGGGCAAACTTTCACCTCGGCCATATCAAATGGCGCAGAAGATGTCAACAAGGACGCCGGATGCACCTGGCCGTTCTCTTCGTGCATGGCATAATGCTTGGTCATGTCCATGATGCCGTCCATGGACGACATTGCCAATACGTGACCGCAGTCCGGGAAAATGCACGGATCCTCGTCAACATCCGTGTCGCGGTACGTCGTCATCATGATGAAATCTACCACTTGGTCGAGAACGTCTTTGTGACCACACACTTGACAGAACTCCTGCCCCGGACAGCGCTCTCCGCAGACAGACGGGCCTGTGAAATGAGAATATAGATCTTAAGCAAAGATTCCAAAGAGAGGAAGGAAGGACTCACATTGATGGCCACAGTCAAGCAACCTCGAACAGCGCTTCGAACAAGGCACCCAGTCACATGGAGCCGCACACCTGCACTAGCTGTCAGTTTTCGGGAATGTTCACATCAGAGGGGTCCACCACTCACGGCATTGTGCAAGACGAATGTGGACAACACGAGCTGCAGGTCCCTTCGGCGCAAGGCACGCAGGGCTCGTTGCATTTCAGATCACACTTCGAATGGCTGCATCGCACTTCGCATGGCGCGACACATGGCCCGCAGGGCTTGTCCCCATGGCAGTTCTGTCTGCACACATGTTGACACGCGCTGTATGGCCTCTGGCAGGGTGTGTTGCATATGCCGTGGACCACCGTCACGATTTCGCCGTCTTTGCGTGTCCGACAGGCATGGCATCCAGATCCACAACTATGGCCACACGGCAACGCACTGCCGCACTTGGCCGTGCAGGGGAATGCATCTTCCGAAACATTGGTGTGGCAGGCTACCTGAACCGTGTGTCCACATCCTGGAACAGTACGAACGACGCGCTCCATACATTTGATAGACTGAGGCCTTTGCATTTCGAAGCACCTCGGTGCTATTCGTTGGTGTCCACATGGCAGTGTCAGGAAAGAATCTTCGAGCACGACGTTGCATTGGATAATACACTCCTTTCCACAAGGTCGTGGGCAGTTGTGATCGCATCCGCGCAGTGGCCTTGGACAGGGTTCCAAACACTCGACGGCCTGGTGTACAATATCCGAGTGGCAGCGGCCGGTGCAGGCATGCCCACAGAACAGCCGCTTGTCACACCGCAAGAGACAGCCGCCGTCGGGTGAGAACTGCAAGAAGTGGTCTGGGTTAGAGGCTTCAAAAGTGCGCTCGGGATGCCGCGGACAACACAGTGGAAGCTTTTCGCCGATGTTGCCCTTGGCCTCGAGCATCGCTACCACCTGTCTCCACATGGGAACTCTGGCACAGGTATCGCTGTTTCCGATAATGACCATGCCATGCTTGGCCCTCGAAAGCAGAACGTTGATTCGGTTGGCCGTGCTGAGGAACCCGCATCGTTGCTGTGGATTGCTGCGAACAAGCGACACGATGATCAGCTTGGCCTCTTCGCCCTGGAAGTTGTCTACTGTGGCCACACGGACGCTGCGCAGGAGAGTCGTCCTTGCCGGTTGTGGGCCACGCCTCAGACTAGAGGAGGCAGCTGTGGCCCTTGTGATATCCGTTGTCTCGTCAGCGGCACCGTCAATGGCCTCCGCGGCCTCCAGCTCCTCCAAGTCGCGGTCGTTGAAGCTAATCTCGAACATGGACGCCAGGCGTCGTTGCAGCAGCTGCATCTGCCCTAGGTACGGCGTCAACACGGCAATGTCTCCGCTGGCATAGACTCCTTGCTTTGCGATGTGCGACACGAGGGCCGCAGTCATCTCGACTTCGAAGCTGTTCGTGCGCGAAGCAGTCGTGGGATCAGCCTGCGGTCCATCTGCAGCTCCGAGCTCAGGCTGGCAGTGCCGTAGCCAGAAAAGCCGCCGCACCAGGCCTGGAATCTCTGGGTATTGTCCAACACTTTCACCATCCTCCAGTTCTGGATACAATGGGGCGCGGATCAGTGCCGAGATCGACGGGTGCATGCGGCGCTGTGTTGCCAGCTGACTCAGCGGAAGCTGTAGCTCGCTAGAGTGCTGTGGCACCACAAGACGTTCAAATAGCGACATGTCAAAGGAGAACTGCTGTCCGCGTGGATTGTCGCTCCGAAGCTCATAATTCTGCACCTGAGGCCGCAGCTGCTGGTGGTCGCCAATAAGGATCGCGTGCTCGATGGACGGTAGCAGAGATGTGAGCACATGGGCCTCCAACACCTCTCCGGCCTCTTCGCAGAACAACACCTTGCTAGACAAGTGCCGCAGCAGCTCTATGTTTCGTGCTAGCCCAGTCGTTGTCACGCCGATCACATCCGCCTCGTTGAGACATCTCAGGTCGACCTCACGACACGCCAAGTCGAAGGACCGCTTCGCAACCGCATACACGCCATTCTGTTTGACAATCTCGTCTGTGACCTCTTGAAAACTGCACTTTTCCCACCATTTGTAGAGGTCATGTCGCTCTCTGTGTGTCAGTGTGTGGAGGTCGGCCTCTTCGAGGTCCTCTGGCTTGCGTCTGGGGTTCCTGCGGCCATCCTCTCGCTTTCCGCCGCCAAGCCATTCCCTGATTTTCTGATCTGGCTTCCCCAGCACGGTCCGATATCCGTCCTCATCCTTGGCACCGATGGCATTTTTGCCATGTCCCATAAGGAGGACGTTTGTGCGAAATAGCTGTTTATAGTGCGCCATATGGTTTTCCCACAAGAAGCGCACTATCTCTGCCAACGGGAGCGCCCGGCTTATGCGCTGGGACAATTCCTGCAGCTCTTCCGTTGACGAGTCCAGATCGGTTCCCCTTGCCCACATAGATTTCCTCTCCTCTCGTGTCCGGGTGATCTTGCCGGCGACGTCTCGCAGACCCCGGTTTTTCAGCCTCTCGGACTTGGAGCCCGAACCCATGCGGATAATCTGGCCGGTACCGCTGTAGTCGAGAAGGTGCTCGAGCAGCTGGTCCAACGCATGGTTGGTATAACACACACACAGTATGGGGCCCAGCTTTGCCGATTTTTTGTTGCCAAGGAGCACCTTGATGATCTCGACACCCACATATGTCTTCCCCGTCCCAGGCGGTCCCTGGATGAGGGCCATGCTTCTCGAGAGGGTCTGTGTCAGAGCTTTCGACTGGGTTCTGTCCAGACAGGAATTGGCTTCTAGTTTCTCTGGTTCCAGCGCTTTCTGGATGCTGTGCTGCAATATCTCATTGCTACCGACGTTTCGCAGGCATCCCAGGTCGAAGACAAATCCAGGTTTCTGGGCGTATATTGGCGGCGGCACATCAGCAATCCCATTACCTACTACACCGTCAAGTGTTTTCGTGGGGGCAATGAGATCAGCAAACGGCACGTCCATTTTTTGCGAGGCGGTCTGTAGGGCCCTTAACGTGTGCTGGAAAGCATCGAGCAGGATTCCCGGAAACTCCACCAAGACTCGCTGCTGATGCCAAAGGCTGCCGCCACTAGTGTTTGTCTTGCTTTGCAAGAACCATTTGAGGGCTTCCTTGACATGGTCCATTTTGTCGGCGCCCACCAAGTTCAGTCTGACATAGGAATGCAAGGCATCGTCTGCCAGCGTCACAGGTTTGACTTTCTCCTCTTCCGTATTTTCCTTTCCATCTTTCTTCCGGTGACCAGCATCCTGAAGCGTCCGGAGTGTCGAGTGGGCCACTGTGAAGAAAAGTACCGAGCCGCGAAAGTCAATGGCGCACAGCAGGCCGCCCGGTTGCAATCGCTTCTTTGCCCGTGTCCACCACTCAATGCGGCGCTTATGGAGCTGGGCTGCCTTGCCACCCAAGCCGTTCGAGCCGCCAGCGGAGACATGACTGGGGGCCGGCTGCTGAAAACGGACGACAAACTCCAATCCTGTGCGACGTTCAAAGTCCAACCTGATAATATTGGCATCTTGGTACGTGCAATATCGAATATTGTCTTTCCCTGAAGCTGCATGCGCACGTTGCTTGGTCTGGCCAGGGGCAGTCTTTTCCTTCTCAAGCCGAATGAGGTTGTCCAGCTCCATTCGAACGACATCCCGAAGCTGGCCCACGGTGTCCTCCCGCAGCAGTCGAAACTCACGATCTAGGCGACCAGAAATTCCCTGCCGGTGCCACTGTTCCGGGTCTGTGACAGGGAGGTACTCAGAACGGTCGCACATGATTTCTTCATATGTTGGCATGATGGAGATACGCGCGATGTCGGCGTAGTCATTGCCATGCCGCCTCCCATCAGCGGACAAGTGTCCTGGAAAGTCACTTCGAAACCGGAACGAGGGCACAGGTCCCACAGAAGCAGCTACCAAGTTCGGCTGGAAGTCTGGGAGATTATCGCCGACCTGCAGGCGTCTGCGGATGTAGCTCGCATACGTGTTGGTTCGCCGTTGAGAAAGCTCGTCTCTAAGAACGGCATTGCCAGCCGTGGCCAGTGTGGCCAGCTCGTCTACAAAAACACGGAAGTCGTCGTTTGCCATGTTTGTTGTATTGGATGAGATCATTTGGGCCAGCACTGCCAGACTTAACTCAACGAGAACCATGTTGGTCGGAGGCGTTGGTCTGTTGGGATCCTTGGCGAGAACAATGACGAAGTTGAACAGCGCATTCATGCGTTTTCCACCCACGCCAACGAGAAAGTTATATATGCTTGCAACCTGCTCTTCGAGAAAGGCGGAGCCCGTGACGCTTTTGTGCGTCACAAACAGGAAGAGAGGACTGACTTCGCTCTCCCACAGAGCGGCCTTTTGGGTGATCCCACAGGCCATAGCCTCAGGGATGTGCGTATCAACGACATCACGGATGTAGCGGAAGCCTTCCTCTGTGGCCAACAGTTTGATCGCCTCTTGCTTGGCACCGGCATCTTCACTGTTTTCCAGAATGTCACAACCCAGAGAGAAAAATCGACCAACGGAGGCAGCATCTGGCCGGAGAATGTATTCCCTACCTCTCTGTTTCAGCAATCTTTTGTACTGTGGAAGACGTCCATCATCCACAGGGTTGACGTTTTCCTGACGAGCTTTCGTCGGAGATGATGAGGTAGGAGCAGAAGATGAAGTTGTGTCGTGGGAGTATTTGCAGTTATTTCCAAAACGGCACCGGCCGCTGGATAGAAAAAGATGGCAGACGTTGGTTCGCGGGCTTGATCCGTGTCCCCAGGTACGGCCACTAGGGCCTCTGTGATACAAACGATTAATAGCCACTCGGCAACAGATATCATCAGGGCGTTTTACCTGCCGCGTCCAGACATGGATTGATGCTTTCTGGTACTGCAATATATGCGTCGCAGTGACCTTAGCTTGTGATATCGAAAAATGGAGTGGTAATGCTGGCTTCGTCCGCCTATACAGGATATCGAATAGTGTGCAAGGCAAGAAATAATATGTAGGGGAAAGAAGTTAAAAAGCGCACTTCAGAGAATGGGAGGGGAAAGCCACAGAAAAGATGCAAGCGGACAATGGACAAACGCACGGAGAGCTGGCAAAAGATACAGGCAACCGGTGGTAAGCCTAGCAAGAATTACACAGGACTGCATAGTTGGGTCTGGCTCCATGTGTAACATAATTGGGCCGGGAATCGATGCAAGAGCGCAAATTGTGGGCCGCAATGCTGTGGCTTCTACTCCGTGCACCACTAGTCTGTCACGCACGTTCTGCGTGATCACCAGTGTAAGACCCGTACGGTAATCCTTGTGGGATATTCGTCCGGACCAGTTGCACGTATCGTAGTAAGCTCTAAGGCCTTCAGAAGATCTAGTGATGATATTTCGTTCGGTGGTTGACTGATTGAAGACCAGACTGTGCGCAGTATGCGCGCAGATCAGGGCTTCGTCTTATCTAGTAATTTCGGCGGCCGAGGTCAAGTCAGGTGACCTCGGGGAAATCCACAATGCCACGTCAATTGTGATAAAGGTTGGCTATGAGCTATGGCGAGGCCGGTTATCACATTCACTTCGCCCAAAGCTGCAATTAATTCTAGGCAGGCGACTAGACATGCAGCTAATGCATGCAAAGTATGTCTGGCCGCGACCAACCTTTGCGTCGAAGCCTATCAAATGCATGCACCGTTGTTGATCTTGGCTGGGTGTTGTGTTTTGCGATCACATGACTAGATGTCTTACTAATATTCGCTTTTTTTGCACTTACTATTTTTATTCCACACTTTACACAGCGCTTTCGTCTACCGATTGTTTGTTAGATCAAAGTAAAGTCTTTGCTTTAGTAGGATTCCATTGTATTTAACTCCTTATAGGGGCTAGCACGGAGGCTGGCATAGTGACTTATAAGATCGTTTTGAAACTAAGTGGAAGCCTGGATTGGATTTATCTGCCCATGAGATGGTCCGTGCACCACCGCGCAACAGACTCTTCAGACTGGCATACACACTGGCATAGAGACTGGCACAGAAGGACTTGCTAGATTCAAGAATCTTCTTGCTTAAGAAGAAATCCTCGGTCTTGTATTCGCAAAGTAAAACGGGCAAGATTGAGGAACGTTACTGCACGCGGCTGTCACGTGCGACACCAATCTCTGTAAAATCTGGGAATGGTCGGTGGGAGGTGTTATAGAAGTGAGAAATACGAACCGAATTGCAAATTGTAGGTGTAAGTGTGTATAGGCTCAGCTTAACTTCAGAAGCATCACTTTGCATCCCCTCAACCCTTTTTGCTGAAATGGTACATGTCCTGCCGCTAACAGTAACCACAAACACCTACATTCTTGTTTTCAATGGTAAAATATCTTGCCACAATTCACTCACTACTCCTGCCGTGAACTACCGCTAAGCTTTCAATGACTATAAACCTCTTCTTTAAATATTGATCAACAAAATGAAATTCTGCAGGCTTCTTACCCCTTCTTGATATCCCGGTTGTCCAACTTAGCGAAGTATTGCTCTTAGAACTAGTATTGTACTTTTCCACTCTGTCCTACCATGGGTGAAGCAATCTCGCAGCCGGTCCTCCAGGTTCCTCACCCTCAAGAAGCTGATCTTCCACCCTTGACCCTCTAGAGCAGTTGTCGTCGCTATGGAGAGGCCTGACACGCCAATTTCGTTCTGGACCAGAAGAGGACGAGGACGCAGAAGACGAGTTCCAGATCATCCGAACCGCCCCTCTGAACGAAACGCCTTCTTTCTCGAGAGGGTGCGGGAAAACTTGAATAACAATCGCTTATATCGGCTGCCCGAATAGATCATCAGGTTGATTCGAGACCAAGCCGACTACCTTACGAGGATTTTTTTTCGCCAGTCCTGCTCTCTCTTTCTGCGAGTTGTGTCTGAAGTCGATAGGGCCTGGCCTCCTGAAGTGCACAACGCCATTTGGCGGGCCGCAGTCGCCAAACACTTAAACCGAAGGCTTTTGATTCATCCATGGAGCCGACCGGGAATTCAGAGCAGACGACATGAGTGGCGAGAGATTGTGTACTGGGATGTCGTCCTGGAACTCTGCTCTAGCTGTCGTGCTTATCGCCAAAGCCTAGAGTACAAAGAAAGGCTAAACAAGCTGGCCCGATGCTTCGTCTGACTGCAAGCATGGCGACCATATGCAGTTGTTCCTTTCTAAGAGAAAGCTCAAGAACCGATCCATTGAATACGGACGCATCCTCCAATAGTCGCCGGTACTTTCAAGGACTAGGTGCCAACAATCCATGGGTTAATATGTCGACCTTCTCTTGCCTTGTATGGATCTCTCCGGCCTTTGACCTCTACCCTCGTGTCCCGGTGACCAAACAGCATCTGCGAGACTTTATACGGGCACAAAATGTTGCAGGCTGTCTCGCTTTTTGCCCACATGTGCATGCCCAGGACGAGCGCCTCCTGCTTCCCTTTGAGCCGGATCAATGCGCTTGCTTCGACCACGACGACGACATCGGCTCCGAGGGTCTGCTGGACGGTATCACTACCACGATTCCAAGACGGGTACGGAAAACTGTTGGCGATGCTACTCACAGCAGAACCCTGGGGAGAAGGGCAAGTTTCCGAGACTGTATCCTAATTCAGTAATGGTCCATTGCAAGCGGACCACAATTTCATCAAGACGGACCGAAGTGCTCGCTAATGCCCTCCACGAATACAAATGCTCGCAGTGTTTTGCACTCTACGCATGAATTCGAGGCACGGACGAACGCGTTTACCTACGCTGCCACCGAGACTAGAATGCGAACAGTCCGCGGAGCTGTCTCAGATGCGCTATTCCAGAATGGCCAATAACGATTTAGAGACCCATCGAATTGACTACTTGGTGCGACGACCTTGAGTGCAAAACGAGTGCACTTTGGACCAGGTTGTGTGATAGCAAAACGGCACGGGAACTAGAATAAGGTTAGATTCCTAGAAGAGGCCGGCACACACAGGAAGGGGCTCTCTCGGTAGCCCTATTATGTGCTTGCATGTTTGAGGCCGGGAATTCGACGACAACGCCTGCAAAAATGACAATTTTGCGAATTGCAGGTTTTTGTTTGTCTGTTCCAGCCCCTTCCCACCGTCTTTGGCCAGCGCGGCATCGATGCTGGTGGAAACGTTATGTGCATGGATCGTCATGCGTCTAACGGCATCCTGTTCCTTGCCGTTGTTATGGCTAAGACGGCCGAAGACGAGGCTTTTGCCCGGCCAAAGGTGGAGGAATGGGTTTATATAAACCTTTATACTATTATAATAAATATTTAGTAATAACGGTTATAGTTGTTTAAAAGTAGTTGTTTAAAAGTAGTTGTTTAAAAGTAGTAAGAGGCTGTATTTAAAATTATATAGTATTAATAGAAGTTAAAATATTTTCCGTAGTTAATTCAGGTATTTTATACCGGTCTGAAGCGGTGAAACTGCCTCATGGAGTGTACCAACCTCTTATCGTCAATTTACGGTGCACGCTAGCAACAATTTACGTTGCGATTAGCAACTCTCAACTTTTATATTCGACAACTTCTAGTGCCTTCTTTCCATCCCTTTTACTTAACTTACATATTTTCGCAGTACAATCTACAAAATGTCGTGGAATAGCCCCTTGGCACACCTCCCGCCTCTCTCAGAGCACCCATCTGTCTCGCCGTCGCTCTCTCCGGCCATATCTGATGGCTCTCTTGCAATTCTAGGAGCTAGTGTAAGGCTGGATCAATTTGAAGAGCGAAGCTATAGTGCCTCGCGAGTTATCCGGGCGTTTCTTGACCATCTAGAGGACGATGGCAAGCGGATGTTGGTGGCAGACATAGCAATCTGCGACGACGACGACGCACTTGTCAAACTCGCTAACCACCTTATCGACGCGATTCTAAAGCCGTGTACGCTGCGATATTATCAAGTTGTTTTCCGTGTTTCTTGTCTTTACTATTGTTTTACTAACTAGGTTTTCTCTCAAATATTTCAGTCAAGCTTGCAGGTGGGCAGGCTCCAACGCCTCTCTCATTGCCTCAAACCCCTGGAGCAGAACACGCCATCGATGTGGCTATGGCGACGATCGAGACGTCGACGAGACAAGAGCAACAGCATTTGCGTGACGATTGCCTGCATCGAGATGGCTACCGATGCGTATATTCTGGGAACTTGGACATGAACAGCTGTGAGAAAGGAGACGTTGTCGTGCCTCCAGGTGCACAGACAACCATAACGCAATGCGCCCACATAATTCCTTTCGCCCTAGGATCGTTTGACGACACAGACGCCGTCCAGACACGCAACAAAGCTATCATCTGGTTCGCAATTCACAGATACTTTCCAGCAATTCGCGACAAGATTGATACTAGAAGCATCAAGCAGCGCGACAACGCTATAATCTTAGACATCTACGTGCACGGCTTGTTCGGGGGGTACAACATTGGCTTTCTGCCGCAAGGCTTGGTATGTTTTATAAAGTCTACGCTTTATCTTTCTCTTGTTCGTTTAGTAAAGAACGGACGATACAACAGAAAACGTACTAACCAACAGAATCTTTATCGTATCACCAAGTTTTTTACATACGCTATGTCCGTTAACTCGAAAAGCGGCTCTCCGCTTGTAGAGTTTACCAGCCACGATCACACTGTACCCATGCCGGACGCAGACTTTCTCATGACCCATTATATCATTTCCCAAATCCTTCAAGTGAGTGGAATTGGGCGCCAGCTTGACAAGGCCGTCGAGATGGCTCTGGTCGATTTAGACTGCCATGCTCTGCATCTAAGCGGAAGCACCGACGTGGGTAACATGATATCGCGAAGGCTACTAATGACTGTTCGAACAGGCTTTGGAGACAGCAAGGATTAGGGCAATTGCACGGAGACGTCTGGAATAAAAAGGTGACGAGTTGGGAAAACGACGGACTAGAAACGGGTTATAGCATAGCCACAGGCGGTTTTGTGGTCTGTTTCGCTTTCGGAGACTCCGCCTCGTTATGTTCTTGATCACACTTGACTTTGTTTATGAGATAACCGAACTGCACGGAAGCGCAGTCGAAGAATTCCTTGAGGAATGCAGTGACTGTCTCAGATCGCCTATCTGGGAGCAGGTATTTTCAAGCGAAAGCTGAAGGTTTTTTGGAACTCGAGCATTGTGGATTACCGAGCTGGAGAATTTGGGAAGTCGTGGAATTTGATGGTAACGGGGATTTCAGGGGAGCAACGTTTTCGGCGTACTAATAATAGGGAAGTATCTTGCAATGAGCACCCATTCAGAGAAGGAGCCCCTGGCAAAATTGCTTAGACCTTGATTGTTCTTTCCTTATACATCATGTGATGTTTCCTTGCAACGACCGTTCGATGTTTCCACAGAAACAGCTTCGGCCGTTCTTTCTTGTTTCTCGTCACAAAAACCTCCTACAATGATTGAGTTTTTACGCCCTGCATCGAGAAGACCGTTGCCTGTTTCCACAGCTCTTCTGTACAACTACACTTTATTCAAAACCCCGACATGGCATTACAAAAATACATTTCAGAATCCCACTTAGTTGTTATTTTCTATTTTCCGTCAACCTGCTTGGACAGTCTCGCCGCCCTATGGCCACGACGACGATAACTACTACCACAGTTCCATGTATGTACGCAATCACACGTGTATGCGCGCGCACACACACACACAGGGACTGCTGCAACAACAGCAGCAAGACCCCCCACCCATGTCTCAGCGTTGCAGACGGTCTGGCCCTGAGGGGGTACTCATTAGGGTATTTTCCATCTTTATCGCGGTGTAGCCGTTTGCACGGCCAGAAAATTGGCGGCAGCGCATCGCGCGCCGCAGAAATTGGAACAGAGTGAGTTGAATCCGGCGCTGCATATGATGGATGCAGCAGAGAGAGCCGGAGGAGGGGCGGTTGAAATAAGAAGCAGCAGCAACGTCTGCGGCGGGTGCGGTCTGGACCAAGATCCAGAGGTGGGGAGACTGCTCGCGAAGCGGCACTCGTGGCCGGAGAGGGGCGGTGGAAATACAGGTCGGAGGAATGGCCGCTCTAAAAAAGGTGCTGGACTGACCCGTGGGCAGCGAGGCCGGCGCGCATACAGGTGCCCGGACAGCGGAAAGTGCGTTGGCGTCACGGCGGACGGCACTAGAGGTAGATGGAGGCGAGGTTGGCAGCCGATGTGGCAGCGAGCGAGGACGTGGACACGATGTGAGGGGGCAAGATGGAGCGGGAGGAGGATGCGGCGGCCTACACTGGCCGACTTCGAGAGCGGCGGCGGGCGATCGACTTCGCCGAAAAACGGCGGCAGTTGGTCCAGCATCGTTACCAGCAGCAGCGAGACGGCGGCATAGCCATCATCATTGTCGAGTATCATTGGGGGCTTGGGAAACTCCCCTTCGGCCCTTCGGTAAACCGAGCAGCCAGGTCGGCGGGACAGACGCTTCTCCTCTTCACGAGCGTACCCTGCATTGGACGAGATCATGAGCAGTAACTCGTTCAACAATCGGTGGGTCTACAATCTCACAAATGCGGATAGCAAAGATCGACCTTCACTCTATCGTCTTCAAAGAGAGTGTTAGCCCCCTACCCTTCCTTTTTCAAGCCGGTCCAGCAGTCTTTACCGGGTTTGGCACGTTTCTGCAGCACATGCATCTCTCAACAGCAGATACTTCAACAATGAACAGCCCTTCGCCATTTCATAATATTCTTTCCGCACTTGCAGATTTTGCACTCGCACCTCTCACCAGTCTCTTCGAGCGTTTCAGAATCCAAAAAAATTGTAGAGCGACTCAAATATCGTCACTGGATATCCAGACCTTTGTATCTGAAATCGACCAATCGGACATTGAACTTTCGGAGATTTGGGCCAGCTGGGCTCCTAATATGGCGAGTAGAACTCTGGGTGTGACATTTCAGAGCAGCTAACGTGCGTACCATGGCTTTTTCCGGCTTGCGCTGTTGAAGTTTACGTCGGCTTGTCGCATTTCGACCACCTCCACACTTCGAGCTTCCAACATTAATCATCAGGTCGCTGGTATATAATCAATTCTGTCCCAGGTTGAGTTTGTTTTTACGACTTACTGACGCGGATGATCTAGCGGGCCTCCTTGGCATGGGTCTCTTCAGAGCATTCAGAACCATACTTCCGCCGCGCCTTCAGGTGACGCCAGGCCGAGGTTGCAATCTCGACATTTCACCGCTACCGACAATACCCAGGCATCGTGGCTCACAGGAATATCCAGGTTCATGCGCGTATCTTTGTGATGGCACGCCGGCAATCCCATCGTCAAAACACAGGTATCAGAACACAGATCATCAACAAAAAGAGCTCAGAGTGTTCACCATTTTTTTGTCTCCGATAGGTTGCGGCTGTGCAGGATATATCACATAGGAAAGAAAATCCATCTCCCCATAGTATATCGGTCCCTTTGATTCTCACTGGAATTTTGAACAACCACAGCTTCTTCCACAAGATGACAGATTCAAGCACCGGAGAGGCTAGGCAGTTTACCCCGGCAGCCGGACATGCCTCAAAACCGTTAATGCGGTGGCCAGATCTCAATACCCACATTAAAGATGACTCAGCAGTATACCCACGTGACGACGAAAATGAAAGGGCAGATTTTTCCGAACTTTCCCTTTGGCCAGCGACCGGACAGCAAGTTTTTCCTGTCGAGGTGATTTTCCAGATTTTGCCCCTTCTCTACCAAAAACAACCCACATTCGGCCTCTGGTTCTTCCTCTTCCGCTTCCGCTGGCAGTGCATCGCGCAGCTCCATATCTCTCGGAATATCATCAATCCCAGGTGAGTAACGGCCCGCTCTGCAGACGGGCGCGGCCAGTATGCTCGTGCGCGTTCTTTGCTCGGAGGGGTCAACGACCTGACTTTAGCGAAAGCAAAGCTGTGCTGTACATAAGATGTGGCCAATTAGCTGACCTGTGCAGCCGTTCGAGTTCTAGCACCCGTTCTCGTGAGCTTCGCGCGCTTTGATCTACGCGTCCAAAAAGCTTATCTACGCGTTTCATTTTGCTATTGAATCGTGCAGTTGTTCATGGAGAAGGGCAACGCGGCCGGTGCAGACGACTCTCTCGCGCAGACATACCCAACCCCGACGACGGACGGACAGGACAGCACCTCGTTCTACAATGCGGACGGCGACCACGTGGCCATGGACCAGATAGACCCCCAGCTTGAAGCAGGCGTGGACATGCAGTCGGACGCGGTGGATGGATCCGCAGGCGGCGGCGTGGGCGTGGCGGAGGAGTCGTACCCGGAGTCACATCTGCAGGCGCTCAAGGCAGAGGACGGAGTCCACCAGGCGGGACAGTGTACGAGGAGGAAGCGACGGGCGACGAGGGTGGATACGGCGACGCGTCGCTGGACCAGGGACAGCAGGACGAGCACGTCCAGGACCATGACGGCTCGCAGCAACAGCAACAGCAACAACAACAACAGCAACAGCAGCAACAGACACCGACTCAGCATCCACAGCAGCAGCAGCAGCAGCAGCAGCAACACCAGCAACATCAGCAACATCAGGGCAGTGGAGCTGGCCGTTCGACGGTGAGCGTGGAGGAGCTGCAGCTAGCAGCACAGCTGAGCCAGGGCCTGGCGCCGATGATGCGGCAGCAGGCGGCAGCGGGCGGCCGCCAGAACGGCGAGGTGGAGGAGTACGCAGACGGGGGGACGGATGAGTCGGGGGGATACGGCGGCAGTGGCCAGGACACGTCGTCGGCCGCAGCAGCAGCGGCAGCGGCAGCAGCAGCTGCAGCAGCTGTGTACCACCACGGCGGATACGGAGACGGGGGCCATGGGCTGCCGACATCGCTGCAGATGGCGCAGATGGCGCAGCAGGCATACTCGACCAGCGTGGACCACATCCCGCCGCGCAAGCGATCAAAGGTGTCGCGGGCGTGTGACGCGTGCCGGCGCAAGAAGATCAAGTGCGACTCGGTTTCAGAGGCGGAGCAGTGTAGCAACTGCCGGCGGTCGCACGTGTCGTGTCTGTTCAGCCGGGTGCCGCAGAAGCGAGGTCCCAGCAAAGGCTATATCAAGGAGCTGGCGGACCGGATTAACAGCATCGAGGGCAAGCTCGGCGGTGGTGGCGGTGGTGTGTCAGCAGCAGCAGCAGCGGCAGCTACGGCAGACGCGCTCGATCTGTTGGGTGGTGTTGTTGGGGGAGGAGGCGGAGGTGGTGTCCGTCGCGAGTCGGCGGAGGCGTATTCGACATTTGCGCTCAACGACAATGCCAAGCGGCCGTATGCAGCCATGGCCGGTGAGGCAGCACAGGGCAGCCAGACGGGTCCAACAGGAAACAGTAGCAGCAGCAGCAACCACACGAACGGCGGCAACAGTGTCAACGGCAATGCCAACAGTGGCAGCCGTCATGCAGCCTGGGCCACGCCATCGGGACGGTCGATGCAGCAACACGGCTACCAGACGGCGATGACGGCGATGACAGCAGCCGCAGCAGCAGCAGCAGCAGCACGCGGCTCGACTTATTCGGCGGCGAGTCTGGCACCACAGCCGCACATCGGAGGGTCGGTACTAGAGGCAGCGGGCGAGGATGTTGGCGTACTGTCGTCATCGTCGGCAACAACACGGCCACCGCTGACCGACATGGAACGTCTGCTACCGCTGACAGGCCAAATGGACACGTCTCCCCAACAGCAACAGCAGCAGCAACAGGCACATCAGACACAACAGCAGACGCAGCTAGCGAGCCTCGAGCTGGACGAGGAGATATACAACAGCTACTTAGTAGTGGTGCACCCGACACTACCGTTTTTGGCGGGCTCATGGGGCCGGGCGATGGAGCTGCTGGTGCAGTGTACGCCGTTGTTGCAGGGGGCCTTTGTGGCGGCACTGCAGGCAGTGGCGGCGGTGTACGACGGCGGTGCCGGCAGCACGGACGGCAGCCGGACGACCTGCAGCCTACTGGGGCAATGGGAGGCCGATGGAGGCGGCGGTGGATCGCGGGCGCAGGGCCTCGTCCATCTGCAGACGCTGCTGCTGTTGGCTGTTGAGGCCGACAGCCACGGCCCGGCGTCGCTGCAAGGCCGCCACGGCGTGCTGTCCAAGACGGCACTGCTGGCACGGGCTGTGGCGGCGGCCTATGGTTTGGGGCTGCCACAGGCGCAGCTTTCGAGCGAGGGAACGACAGCAGAAGCAGATGGGAACGCGGATTCGGATGGCCGACTTGTGCTGCGTGCGTGGTGGGCGCTCGTGACGTTGGACCGATGGAACGCCGTGGCCACGGCGCGACCTCTGCTGGTGCCACAGGACAGCGTCGTCCTCTCGCCGGGACTGCGCGGTCTGGTGGGCGAAGGAGCTTTCCAGCTGATGAGTGAGTACATGGTTTCTCCTTTTCATTCTCAATTTCGGCATTGTATTGGCAGGGTCACGTGATCTGACTAAGCAGAACTCTCGTACCTATTTGGATCGAGCATCGCGCCTCTTGTGCTAGGCCCAGCGACAGCACAGGCGATGCCGCCAGGCAGCGGCGCGGCTTTGGGTGGGCGCATCGAAGCAGCGTTGGAGATGTGGCGTGTGGACCTGCCGGCGACAGCGACGGACGAGAGCGAGCCGGTGGTGCACCTGGCGTACTGGCACTACCGGCTGCTGGCGTACCTGGCGATGCCGTCTGCCCTGGCGACAGATGTGGTCTGGGCGGCGAGCCAGGGTGTTGCGCTTCTGGTGTCCGTGTCAGCGCTGTCGTTGTCATCGCGACAAGGCGGCGCGGCGGCCGTGACGGCGCGTCTGAGTCCATTGTACCCGTATTTTCTGGCTTTGCCGGCGGTGGTGTTGGCGGCGATGCTACAGCAAACCAGCAGCAGCGGGGACGCCCGTGAGACAGCAATGGCAGCAGCGAGCGCGCTGCTGGGTGTGCTGGATGCCGAGGAGGGCAGCACGGGTGGTGGTGGTGCTGTGGACGGCGACGGCGACGGCGAGACGGCGATTCGCGCTCAGGCTCAGCCGTTTCCATCGACAGCAGCCGCATGGACATCGCCTTTGCGAGAGACTCTCAACGAAGCGCTGCAGCAGCGGTCCAGTGGTGCGAGCATGGCCATGGCCACAACAGCGCCGACCGACGTCGAAACGGCCACCAACCAGAGCCTTCAGCACCTGGCCGATCTTGCAACGGCCACAGTGGCCAGAGAAGACGACGCGGCCACGGCAGCGGTCGTGGCCAAACTGCGCAGCTCCGACAACTATGAGGATCTTGGTTTTGACCCGCGACCGCTTCTACGGGCTGGCTATCTGACTGCCGTCAAGGGGGGGGTGTGAAAGTTGAGTAGGGACATGTCACATGTTATGGCACGTGTCTAGGCAAACCAATGTAGTATTTTGCAGTATCCGTACTATCAGTAATTCAATAGAATCTCCGCATCGTTATATCCGAACAATGTGTAAGCATCACACCTCTTCTTGGATGGCCTGAGGTGCTGATATGTCACCCGACGTCTGCTGGGTCTCGACCTGGCGCAGCTCGGCCTGCAGTCGCCTGGTGAGACGGTCGAGGACCCACTCAGCCTCTTCCTGGCCGCTCATCAGCGGACTACGCGAGCCAACCCAGCTCCAGGGCGTGTGATCGCTGTCTGGTGAATCTGTTTCGGTCCTCTTAGTCGTCTCGGTCGGCCTCGCGCGGCCGTGCATCTCGGCACTGCGCTCGTCCTCGCCGACCAGCTTGAGGAACCATGCCCATTCGGCAAAGGCGTACCTGCGCGGCGGCACGTGTCGCATGTGCTGAGTCACGCGGGCAATCTCGTCGGCTAGCATGCAGTGGTATGCTTCCCGAGTCGACGGCAGCCGCTGTGGGATGTCGACACGCGGCATCGACAGCGTGGACAGCGTGCCCAGTCGATAGCCAAGGTCTCTTCTGCGGCCATGTCGCCGTCGCTGTCCGTCGATCGGTGCTGGTTGCCCTCCTGCTGTCTCTGCATTGCTGCCGGTTGCAAGAGTGCTACCTTTGTCGTAGTCGTCTCTCTGCTCACTGTCCCGGTCACCTCTTCTCTCCTCATCCGCCATCTCCTCTGTATCCTCTTCTCGCTGCTCCTCCCGTTCTTGGCGATCCTCTGGTCGCGGCTGGGCCGCCCCCAACAGCCCCGGTGGCAGCACATCCGAGTCTTCCTCATCCTCGTCCTCGTCTCCGTCTTCGTCGTCGTCCAGGTCGGAAAACACGGCGCCAAAGGTCAGGGCGCGCACGAGTTCCTTGAGGTCGCGCTTCAGGCCGGCTTCGCCCGGCAGGATGGTGATGCGGCCGACGGCGTTGGTGGCATCACTGATGCCCTTGACAATGGTGTCGCCGGCGTCGGAGATGAGGACAGTGGTGGTTGGCAGAGCGAGGAGCGACCAGAAGACGAAGAAAGACTTGCCGGCATTGGACATGGGGGTGACGTCGCCATAGCCAATGGTAGTCAGGCTGACAAAAGCCAGGTAGAAGCCGTCAAAGTAGTCCCAGTGCTGGTAGGGGGCCTCGCAGGTCTGAAAGATGTAGGCGCCGACGAGCCAGAGCAGCAGCCAGGTGCCACCGGACATGGCGACGGCAAGCCAGCGACGCCGGCGGGCAGCGGCGTGCTGGATATGACGCATCAGGTTGAACTCAGTCTCACGGCGGCGAAGCTCGGCGAGAGGGGCAGGCGCGTCTGTGATGGGCTGCAAGATATCGTCGGCGCCGTCGCGGGTAAGACGGCGCAGACAGCGGCGACGGTTCTTCTCGGCCATGCGGGCATCGAGGCGTCGTTTTCCACGGTCGACAGCGAGGCTGCGGATGGAGCCGATGACGAGACCGAGACTGATGATGCCAACGAGAGCATAGGGGAAGAGCAGAGCGCGGCCGAGGGTTGTCTGGGCGGCCAGGTCGCCGAAGCCGACGGTGAAGAGGGTCACATCGGCCCAGTAGACGGCATCGAGAAAGGCCCAGTCCTCGATGGTGGAGAAGACAAGGGCGCCGACGAGCAGGTAGAGGAGAAAGAGAATGGTCTGCAGCATGAGCGTGCGCTGGCTGTTGTTGAGCTGAAAGTCCTTGTCGTAGCGACCAGTGGCAGCGCCAACATACGTAGCCACCATCAGCGAGGCCACGACGGCGTACAGCACGGCCGCGTAGATGGCGTAGTAAAAGGCCTGCGACCAGACGACGTCGCGGCCACCGAGTCCACGGCGCAGCGGATGGGCTCCTGTCGCCGTCAGTGCCACCAGCGTCAAGGCTGAGATGGACCAGCCGACCATTGTGACCGGTTGTGCGACTGCAAACCGGATTCGCCGCGCCATGTTGAGCAGCAGCGACATGTTGGCCGCAACGGCAATGGCCAGCTGCACGGCGTTGATGCCCGTCAGCCAGACGGGATCGTCGATGAACACGGCCGTCTCGATCGTCGTCCCGGCCACAATCTCCTGTCGCCAAGGCCGCACCAACGCACAGATGCTAAAGGCCGAAGCCACGGGGCCCAGCGTGCCGGCTGCCATGGGAAAGGCCGTGGCCGCAAACCACCAGCGGCTCGGCTGCGTCTCGTCCGCGCCTGCATCGCTCTTGGCCCTCTCTGTCGGCAGCCGAGCGATCCGGTACGGCTCATCGTCGCCGTTCTGCTCCTTGCTGCCCGGACCATCGACGTGCTCTGTGGCCGTGTCGACCGAGGCGTCCAGCATCGTGATCAGATCCTGCTCGCGCGGTCGCCCGCTGTGCACGTCCCTGCTGTCGGAAAGGATGATGCATCCGGGCGAGAAAGGACTGGGCCGTGTGGGAAAGGCTGCATGTTGGAGCAGATGACGTTGGAATGCTGCTAGAAAGCAGACAAAGAATCTGGGCTTCTTCCGTAGACGGGCTAGAATGGGCAGACGCAACCGTCATTGGCCACCATCACGTGCTAGCGGCGAGCTTGACTGCATCCATCCAGATCGAGACCATGTCACCTGGCAATTTGAGCCTCTCCATTCGCCTCATACTCCCATGGCCATCCGAGGCCTCAGCTTGCCACCAGGCCGGCGCCTCGTCCACCACCGCCTGCTCTGTCGCGCCTTTTCCACCCACCCCCGCCACATTGCCGTGCCGTGTGCTTCGGACGACCCCATCACCATCAGCCTCTATCACGAACGACAACATCCTCGATGGACCCCTTTGCTGCTCTACCTGCCGCCAAGCGGTGCCGTCGATTCCGCCCCGCTGCCCGACTTTCTTCGCCGCCAGAAGCTCTGCCCTGTCGCCTCGGTGCCCTATCGCTGGGCCTGGCCGCCCGACCGGACCTACGAGACGCTCCAGACCGAGTACGATGACACATTGAACAAGCTCTCGGACATGCGGCCGTCCCGTCTCTGGCCTGCTCCTCTACACGACGTCCTCTTTGGCTACGACTGGCTGCGCAAGAACCTGCGTCGTCCCATCCTCGTCTACGGCGAACATCTCGGCGCCGGCCTGGCCGCCTCTCTCGCCCTGACCGAGTCCTTTTCCTACAAACGCACCTCTGTCCGTGGCCTCGCCGCCTACAACGGCATCTATGACTGGTCTGTCTTCATCGACCGCTGGAGCCGCGTCCAAACCTACAATCGCCAAAAAAACATCAAGATGAACGCTGCCACACTCAGCTCCATCGACCCCGCTCCTTTTGCCCTTCCGCTCTTGGACGAACTCTTTGTCCGCCCGCCCGACTTGCTCGACCCTTTTGCCAGCCCGGACCTCTTCTTCCTCTCCATCGGCCCCGTCCTGCTGCCTGACGCCTTCCATCCCCAGGACGTGCCCAACGTCAGGCCCGTCGTTCCCTTCGAGTCCGTCAAGTCACATCGCATCCACCTCGACTATCCCCACCGAGACACTCTGCTGGACATCCCGGCCGCCCTGCTGCTGCACGACGCTGCCGACGAAACCGATTTCGACCCAGATATACCCACAAACAAGTCGTACGCCAGCCAGGCCGCCGAGCTCGGCGAACTGATGCGCCGCGGCATCCGTCGTATCGCTTGGGAGGAAAACCTGGACCTGAACGACGGACCCAGCACGGAAGAGGTCGAGGCCGCTGCTCGCGCTGCAGAGCTCCATGTTCGCGTCCTTGGCGTCGACCCCTCTGATGACGGCCTTGACCGTCGTGGACAGGATGCGCTGCTCGCCTGGATCGAAGAACAGATCCTTCATTGTGCCAAGCAACGAGCAGAAGCTATTGGGCAGACGGACGATGCAGAAGGATACAGTTTAGGATGATTAGTAATACTCATGTGTATTTAATAGTTGTAATGTATTCTGTCCATTCATTCTCGTCCTTTCTCCTCTCTCTCATCTCCCTCCCAACTCAATACACTGCCGCTGCCATGGCTGCTCCACTACCACCTCCACCTCCACCCGCTGCAGCCCGCGTCTGCTGCTCGTAATACGGCGGCATCATCAGCACCCGCCGATTCTTCTTCATCAGCATTCCCAGCGTGCGCCCCAGCGTGGCCGCGTCCCGTCGTGCCTGGATCAGCGACGCCTCGGCATCCTCCACGCTCATCGGCCGCACCGCATGTTCCAGCTCGTCTTCGTCCTCGAGCTCATCCTCATCCTCATCTTCGTCCTCGTCCTCCTCGTACTCGTCATAGTCGTCGTCCTCGTGGTGGTCATGATGGTCATGGTGGTCGTGGTCGTGACCATGATCGTGATCGTGATCGTGAACGTGATCGTGAACGTGATCGTGAACGTGATCGTGATCATGGTGATGGTGATGATGATGCTGCACATGGCCGTGTCTGTGGCCGTGGTCGTGCTCACAGCAGGCATGGTCAAACATGTTCCGAATGTCGGGCGTGTGATAGATCCAGGGCGCCACTGTCGCTGCGCCGACAGACTGTGGCATTCCCGTGTCGGCCAGCATCGACTTCCACGATTCCGCCTCGCTCTGGGGCAGCACGTTGAGTCGTGGCAGCACGTACTGGTTGATCCAGTACACTGCCTCCTCGCGCTGGATCTTGGCTACTGGATCCATCTGGCCGGTCTGGCCGGTCTGGCCGGCAGCCGCTGCCATGTTCGCTGTCCCAGTCAATGCCCCAGTTGCTGCCACAGCTGCCTTGCTCCCGATACCACCTGCCGCCGGAAAATATCCCGGCATTCCACACGGTACAGCCCGCTTACTAATCAATGCAAACCCCCCCGTCGTCTCGTATCGTGGATGGCGATACGCCATCGGTGTCGCGGCCATCTTTAATACCCGTCGCTGCAGGTCCAAATATCGGTTCTCCTCCTCCTCCGTCAAGTTGCGCACGCAGTCACCGTTTGGTGTCGCCATCAGCCGCACCCCGTCGATCTCCTTGCGCACCACATTGTCCGCCAGCAGCGTCGCCCGGTCTTCGTCGCTGAAAATCACGTCCGGCTGCAGCATTGCGTCGCCAATAATCGTCTTCTCGCGCCGTCCTGCCGCTGCCGTCATGCCTTGCGCCGTCAGCTGATCCTGTCGCCAGAACACCGAAATGTCCCGCTCGTGCGTCACCATCCCGTGTCGAATCATGTCTCGGACCACGTCAAACGGCGTCCTGCCCTCGACTTCGATCTCCGGCCCCATGTTCGCCAGAATTCGCTCCGTGCCTGCAATCCGGCTCGCCTCGTCCAGCGCCGCCTCCAGCATCTCTTCCTCCCGCGTCCGCGGTTTCGCCGTCGTCATGCCGTTCGCAGCTGCAGTTGCCGGTGCAATTGCCGATGCAGCTGAAGCTGTAGCCGTGCACACAGCTGTAGTCGTAGTCGCAGCTGTGGCTGTGCTTGTGGATATCGGTGTAGTCGTGGGCGCAGCAGCCGAAACTGTAGTCGTCGCCGTAGACACCGCTGCCGTCTTCGACACACCAGAGGCCACCACAGTCGTCGCCGTGCTACTGCTACCCTTGGCAGTCCTGCCCTTTTGGACTGCAGACTTCTCTTTGGGTGTCGCGACTGTCTTGTCTTTGCTGTCGTCTTTCTGCTTTGCAGATGTCTTTGCCTTGGCGACCTCCTTGGCCGCAGCTTCTTCGCCCTGCTGCTGCTTCTGCTGCTCCTCCTCTTTTGCCTTTTCCGTCTTTTCGTCCTTTGGCTGTGCTGTAGACGTCGTCGAGGCCACCGGCACGCTCTTGCTCGGCTTCTCCTTCTTCTGTTTCTTCTTGCGGCCCATAATCGGCGCAATCTCCTCCTCTTCCGGCTGTTCTGGCACCGGCTGGCTCGCAATCGTCGCCGCCTCCTTCTTCGTCGCCTGCTTGCGTTGTTTCCGCTGCTGGCTCTTTGTCGTCGTCCGTACAGCCGCCGACCCGATTCGAGACGGCGGGGGTGAGCCCGCCCGTGATGCTGGCACCGATGCTGACAAAAGTGACGCGTTGTCCGAGATGATCTCGCTTGCCGGCGTACCCGGTCGGTTGCTGTTGTTGCCGTGGCTCAACGCCTGCACCGCTGACGACCGCGACATCACCGCCGCCAACGCCTCGGCCGTCGTCTTGCCAGATGCCCCCGACTGCACCACCCGCAGCGTCTTGGGTGTTGCCCGCACCACCGGCGACCAGGCCGAGGCCGTACTCACCGATGCTGTCGGTGTCGGCAGCGATGGGAATGCATCCGCCGTCATCACGCTCTCTGCCGAAGGACTGCTCTCCGTCGTCCCGGCAGCAGCCGTTGCAACTCCAACACTCGTCGTCGCCTTCGGCTGCACCGTTTTGACCGCTGCCGTGATGTTGAGCACTCCCAGTGCCGCTTTCTTGTCTGCCCTGTCCTTCTTGCTCTCATTGACAGGCGTCGCCACCCGAGAAGGCACCACCGAACCCGCGCCCAAGGCCACGGCGGCTGCTGTCTTTGTCGCCATCTGTGGTGTCTCGGCTGGTCCTGCTTTCGTCCCTGCAGCTGCTGCCGCCGTCTTGACAATGTTAGACGTCTTGCGTGGCGTCGCCGCTGGAACCGTGTGCGTCGATGTCGATGTTGCTGCCTTTGCTGGCACATCGAGAGCAGGGAAGTCTTCCTCTTGCAGTAGCACCGCCTTCTTAACTGGCACCGGAGACGCAGTCCTTGCCAGCGGTGTGGCATGTCTGACCAGTGGACTCTCTACCGCCTTTCCTCCCGTCTTCTTTGCCTCGCCGCTTGTGACGATGCCTCCGCTGGCAACACGTGCCGCCTTCTTCGCCAGTGGCGAATCGATCGGAATAAGCGGCACAGCCGGCCGCAGCACCGTCTGGCTGGCGGCCGTGCCAACCGAAGCCGGCGTCATCGGCCGCCCAAGGCCAGGCGGTGGTGTCGGCGTCGGAAATCCGTGCACATGGCCGAAGCCAGGTGGAAACAAAGGCGTGCCTGTCCGTAGAGGCGAGTCCAGAGCGCCAGATATAAAGTTTGGCAAGCTCGGCAAGCTCTGCTCGTCAGACACCAATGCGTCCACAATTGAGACTGCTTCGTGGAAACCCGACAAGTCGTCGTCTGCAATGCCAATGTCAGTCTCCTTTTCACAAGATACAACTCAGAAAGCAGGAGGGTATGATGGCAAAGAGGTGCAGGAATGACGCGAAACGCGAGACGAGAACGAGAACGAGAGACGAGAGACGAGAGACGAGAACGCAGGGTATCGAGACTGCGGAGGAGACAGGCCAACAGAACACCAGCCCAAACCCCTCGAAGCCGCAAAGCAGATTGCAATATATATACACGACATCCGGGCGCGGGAACAGAAATCTATGGCAACGCAGCTGTCATTGCCTTCCTCTAGAGGCACAGACATGTCGACGTGGTCAAGTTACAGTGTGGCACAAAATTGTGAGGGCACAAAAGTCTCTTTATGGTATTAAGGTGACCATGAACAGCGCGACCAGTCTGATTCCCGCACCCTCTTGACACTGAGAAAAAAAAAGATAATAAAACTAGGCCCGTGTTAACATACATTGCAAATCCCTCGAGAGAAAGACGGTAATGGCTTGCCTGGCATGACGACTCTTCCGGAATCCGGACCAAAAACTTTGGAGCGTTGAAAAGTAGACGGGTCGATGCCGAGAAGCACTGTCATAAAATCGTGGCCTCTTCTCTCGAGAGATCCCGTCATAAGATTTCCCACTGCAATCGGTCTGGGATGCACTCCGTTCCCGCCACCAATTCGTCATGCAGTATTCAGCTCCAAATGCAAAATCAAAATGCTATACCCCATGCGAGGCATCAGGCGTTGAAAAGCAGACAACAGCCCGAACGTGACCTCGATGAAATCCATCCCAACGCCGATCTGCGGATACAAGACCAAGATGAATAGACGAAAAAGACGAAAAAACTAAAGACAAAATGGAAAAAGAGACAGCACAGGGATAGGGTGCGGGTATGTGATGTGAATGTAATATGAAGGGGGTCGCTGGCATTTTATCTTCAAAAGGGAACGAAAGACCAGAGTTGTGGCCTGTCTCTCGGTGCTCCTCTCTCCATCTCGCTCTCGCTCACGCTCTCTCTCGCGCGCACCCTCGCCCTCTCACCATCGGGGGTAGCCAGCATTGTACATCATGCTCGGGTTGTACCCACCTTGGGCCTGACCCCCGAAGAGTCCCTGACCGACTCCGGCGTTGCTCTGCTGGTGAGGCAGTCTTGCCTGCAGGATACTCGGGTCCGCAAGATCCACTAAGCCACTCCCCCCAGAGGAGGAAGTGTTAGCATGTCTGTGCTTCTTCCCCTTCTTCTTCTGCTTTGACCCGATGTCTTGGAATGCTCCAGGCGGGGTACCGTAGAGCGACGCCGAGAAGCCGGGTGCAGGAACGGGGGATGAAGAGCCGGACGATGGGTACTGGCTAAGGAAAGAGGGGAACATGTACTCACGCTTGCCTGCCTCATGCGCCTGGCTGCTGGCGCTGCCTCTGTTTCGAATAATCTCCTGCAGTAACTGTCCCGAATCCCGCGCGTCCTTTGGGTTGCCACCGAATCCCGAAGCACCGAACCCGTGCCCGAACATTGCCGGAGGCGTACCCGTCGACTTCAGCCCGGGGGGAGGCCCCGGCATGGAAGCCGCATAGTACGGCGTGTTCTGTGCATGAAGCGACTGCGGCATCATCGACGATTGCTGTGCCATGAGACGCGGGTTCGCCGCCAGCTTGATCGTTGCAGCACTACCAGCCGCGCCCTCATTTCCGAATCCAAATCGCGACTGCTGACGGCTGTGTGCCTGGCCTTGAAACAGTGACTGCGCTGGGGCAATGCCTGGAGGAGGATGGTCCGCAAAGCTGTTTGGCGTGCGCTGGTAGAGAGGCTGCTGCTGAGGAGTCATGGTACGGTTACCAATAGTTCCCGGGTTTGCGTTCGTGATGTAGTTTGTTCCAAACGATCCAAACAGACTGTCAGTAGTGGCCCGCTGAAGCGGTGGTGGCGGTCCGCCACGTCGCTGGTCAAAGGTGTGCTCAACACGGCGTTGCTCGCGGTCCTCAGGCTCGCCGCCCAATGCTAAGCTGCCACTGCTCTCCGGTTCGTCTTCAAGCGGCTCTCGGGCTTCGGCCGGCTGCTCCTCTTGCTCCACGTCGAGACGGCTCTCGTCATCCCGTAGAGCCCGACGCTTTTCGCCTCCACGTGGGTCAAACAGAGGGGGGTGCGCGTCCAGTGTGATTCCATCGAGCAGGAAAGTCGACGGAAGGCTGCACTTCTCCATCGCCTGTACAAGGCTCAAGAAGAGCTTGGTCAATGCGTCATTTTCTTTCTTGGTTTTTGCATCTTGAGCCTTGGAGAGAGTCGTGTCGGTGGTTGCTTTCACTTTCACTTGAGCAGGGTTAGTTCCGGGCGCAAGAACAGCTTCCTCTTGAATCGGAGACTCGATAGATTCCTGGACGGATTCGGCAGTTACCGGTAGTGACATGGAGACGGCCGGGCTAGTAGCAGCGCCGCTTGTTGCGTAGCTGCCGCGCCTGCTTCGAGCCTGGGTATTTCTCGCCCAATTTGCAGACGAGGGCAGCGCCGACGCATCCTCGTTCTCTGAGCCATCTTTGCTTACGGTGCGTGCCATGGGCTGTGCTGCAGCAACAGTGGCGACCTGAACCGCAACTGGATGACTCTGCTGTCTCGACGCCGATCGTGAAGCCGAGTTCAGAGGACGCTGGGTGTTGATACTGTTCATTGATGAGAGGTCCTGCCGGGTGTAGCTGTCTTCTTCGTCTCCCAACTCGTGCAAGAACATGCATTGCCGATTCGTGCACTGTTCGTGCCGAAGCCAAGCAGAGCAGTACTTCGTGGTACCTAGCTGTGCCTTCAGCGTCCGCTCTCCGTTCACGGAGCCGTTGACAGCCTGAATGCACCGCTGCGCCTCGTCTTTCTTTTCAAAGGTGACGTAGATTCCAAGAGAGGGAGAACCGTCAGGGCTCTTGCGGTTGCTGATGGATATCTTTTGTATGTTGCCATATTGACCGAAGAATTCCTGTTTCCGCAACGTCTTCAACAGTTCGTCCTCGCGTACGGTCGGATTCAATCCCGTCACATAGACAAGATTCTTCTGAACAACCCGCACACCAACAAGGTTTTTTCGATTCTCTTTCTCAGCCTCGCGTTTCTGAACCTCTTTCTGCCGCTGCTCGGCAGCTCTTTTCTTTTGGTTCTTTTGGATGTTGGAACGAAACTCGGCGATTCTGGTTGAATTTGTCAGTTTTCTTTCTTTTGCAGGCGGGTCAGAAGCTTGCTTCTAAAACATACTCTTCAGACGTGACGACCTTCCATTGTATGGACTTCTCATCGTATGGGCGTCGACATGCCGGACAAAGACTATTCATGTTCTGCTTGATGTTGTTAAAGCAGAACTGGCAGATCTGGTATCCACACGGACATGGCCGAAAATTTCGATCTGAGAGGTCGAATTCTTCGATGCACAGGGGACTGGATCGGTAGCCAGTGTTAGCTGCCAAACGGCAAGAAGAAAAATTAGAACAGCTAAACGCACCATGTGTCGTCCTCATCCTCGATGAAAGTATCTTGGGGTGCCATGGTGACGAGGGCGTGATCGCAGAAACGGCCAAGAATGGGCTGGGCTTTGGTACTCTAGCGAACTGGAAGCTGGGTCGTCAAGAAGAGTGCTGTCGGGATGCCTGAAGGGGACGAAAGTCGGTGGAAATAGGTGCGACAATTTTTCGATATAAAAAAGCGCCAGACAAACGGCAAGTTGGAAAAACGGGTAAATTGGTGTCGTTTCAATCAAACAAAGAGGGGGAAACCGTTTCGTGAGTTGGTGATCGCCTAAAACGCCCGAACAGCAAAACACAAGAAATGAAGCCTGGTCTAGACGGGTTGGAACGTTGTGATGGAGGGAAGAATAGGACGAAAAAAAGGAGGGCCCTGTGGAAAATACTTTGTTGGCAGCAATTGTTTGTACGGAGGCAATTTTAGCGGATCCGGGACAGAACGAACGAGAAAACGACTGGGAGACTTCGCCCAGGCAAGCGCGGAATAATGCTATTCCATTTCTAGCCTAGATAGGCAATATTACGGCACGTGGCCAGTCACGGTTGGGGGTCACCCACGTCACCCAACAGGTGATGATGCATGTTAGACCAGCAAAACCATGGGGACACGGTGAACTGACGGTCCATTGTTCACGCTACATGACGCCTTGATAGGTTGCTTGTATATCCACGAGTAAATTGCATGTCCATTGGAATCGTTACGCCAGCATCAGGCTTGATAGAGGGCGAGTTGGTCTGGTCAAGGTGGAACATAGTTTCGCCGACTTCCGCGGTCGTTGACAAGCAGCCAATCCGGTCGAAGCGAATTATCTCGGTCAAGCAAAATCGACGTCGCTTTTCCCCCCATCCGGCGCTCGCGAGCAACAGCACCATTTCGGCGATTGCATTGGGCCCCCAGACCGACCCGATCTCCCTCCGACCGACCAGGTCGTTTTCATCTTCCGCTCCACATTCACAGGTCCCACAATGGCAAGCAGGATCTGCCGGAGCCGGGCACTGGCCTCGGCTGTTCGGGCGACGCGGCCGGGCCCACCGGCAGTGCAGAAGCAGGCCGGCGGCGCAGTCCGGTGTCTGTCGAACAGCAGCTCGATGCAGAACTATGTCGTCAAGCTGCCCAAGGATGCGACCAACATGCGGCAAGCACCGCGCGAGCCCATTGGCACGCTGGAGGCGCCGGTGGTCAACCCTGCGGACAAGTTCGATCTGATGGCCGACAACATGCACCGGTACGGGGCGTGGCTGATGAGCGTGCTGCCCAAGTACGTGCAGCAGTTCTCGGTGTGGAAGGATGAGTTGACCATCTACATCCCGCCGTCGGGCGTCATCCCGGTCTTTACTTTTTTGAAGTGTAAGTGGTGCATGAGGTTTGCAGCCCGGGAAGACGAATAGACGGGCAGTAGAGCCAGGTTGCTGACGTTCCAGACAACACGTCGGCCGAGTTCACGCAGATCAGCGACATCACGGCCGTGGACTTCCCGACGCGCGACCAGCGGTTCGAGATTGTGTACAACCTGCTGAGCGTGCGGCACAACTCGCGGATCCGGGTCAAGACGTATGCAGATGAGGCTTCGCCGGTGCCCAGCGTGACCAGCCTGTACGACGGTGCGAACTGGTACGAGCGTGAGGTGTACGACATGTTCGGCGTCTTCTTCGTGGACCACCCGGACCTGCGGCGGATCATGACGGACTACGGATTTGAGGGCCACCCGCTACGCAAGGACTTCCCGGTGACAGGCTACACGGAGCTTCGCTACGACGAGGAGAAGAAGCGCATTGTGACGGAGCCACTGGAGCTGACGCAAGCGTTCCGCAACTTTGAGGGCGGCTCGAGCTCCTGGGAGCAGGTGGGCGCCGGCCTGGACAAGACGCCGGAGACGTTCAAGCTGCCGACACCGAAGCCAGAGGAGAAGAAGGAGGAGCCAAAGAAGTAGGGGAGGACGGGAGCCGCAGTGCCCATGACGACAACGAGAGAAAATAGAAAAGATGAAGAAAAAAAGCGAGACGGTTGCAAGCATCGCCGGGCGACGATGCACTGTCTCTTCCACTGTGTATAGCTGTGTATTGGAGACAGAAGAGAGCATGACTTCCTTTGTTACTATTAGGCCGCGCGAACAGGGCTGTATAATTATGACAGACTTTTTCGAGTTGCCACTGTCATCTCCTCACTCATCCCTCCCGCTCGACGCTTGCGAAAGCCTGCCGTGTGTCCAACACTACAGTATAGAAGTGCATTATTCAGAGCCCTAGAGAAACTGGGGGATTAGAAAGCTTAGATGAGGGAACAAAGTCAGAATTCGCAAGTGGACTACGCAGAGGTAGTATTAAAGAGCCGCCAAGGAAGGAGCAGTGTGAAATTGCAGAAACAACCGCAGTCCCAACTTTCCCACAACTACGAACACAGAGGACCTACCATGGAGTCCCAAACAACGGCCAAGAAAAGGCTGCCACGCACAATGGACCACAACCAGTCAGGTCAGCCGAATGCGAATAGCCCAGATGCGGCTGCTCGCCTTTACTATATGAAAATGATGAGACAGACGCTCCAGCTTTACGGTCTTGATATATGTGAAAAACCTCTGCCTAACGTTTTCCTAAACTACGAGCCACGGACATCGTGTGATGGTGTTTATCAAGACAGTGACAGTAACGACGGTAACGACAATAGTGGGGGAGGGGAGAGCGACGAAGACAGCGAGTACAGCGAGGAGAGTGATGAACCGATCTACAGCCAAAGTGGCAGTCCTGTGCATCATTTTAGCCCGGCCCAGCGTCCTGCTGCGACATCTTCGGCCAGGACCGATGGTTACAGCAGCATGGACATGATGCAGGTGCCCTGCCTGTCGGCCGACACGGACGCGCTCGTAGCCGGCACCGAGACGAGCCAGTCTGCAGCAATTCTGTCGGGACTGCCAACCGCGACAACCGCAGCAGTCGGCCGCCGGCATGATGCCTTGCAATTCGGCCTCCAGGTGGTGCAGCAACTCGGCCGGCTCGATGTGCTGCCGCGGCTGCAGCGACTGCGCCAGGCCACGCACGACCTGCTGGAGCGCGTGCAGGCGGCGCGACCACCAGCGACAACAGGCCACCAACTGCACGACACAGCCACAGCAGTGCTGCAGCAAGCTGTGGTCGTGGCAGCCGAAGCACGACGCTTCCTTACCAACAACCTGGCGGCCATGGTGGCGACTGCGGTGGCGGCCGGAAACGCCAGTACCAGTGCCGCCCAGCTGGAGGGACAGCTGCAACACGGACAGGTGACGATGCGCAGCGGACACGCCGACACGGTGTACGTGGACCGGCTGGACGACGTGGAAGAGCCCGTCTTCCTCGACCGTGAAGACAGCTGGGAAGTGCTGTGAGATGCTGTGAGCTGCTGTATTTCCAGTAAGAACAGTGGGTACAGCTTGTTAGCAACTCTATACCGGTAACACGTCTGTCTTTGAGAGCGACTCTGCTCAATTGATCTGTTTGCGTTGGGCCTGTATGCTGTGTAAATGATGTGATGACAAGATGTAGATCATCGCCGAATTGCCGCTGTCCTCCGAAAGGGAAGGCGCAAGCTCGGACGTGTAGCTGCCCCGCATCCGAGACGATGCGGAGTAGTGCAACAAGCGTCGGCTTCGTACTGACGTTTACTTATCTCTGGCGGTTCCTGTCTCTTTCTGGAACGCTCCGAAAACGAAGAAAAATTTTCAGCTTATCGCCCTCGACCGGCTGTCTGGATGAACGCTATCCGCCCTCTGACCGGCCTCAGGATCCCTCGAGCCTTTTTCTCCCATCCGGCAAAGGCATCCGCAGCAGCAGTGCGATTTCTCGCAACCATGGCGGCCACGACGGATATCAGCACGTACAAGCTGAACCACACCATGTCAGTTTAGGGGAATGGGGTGTGCGGCGTTGTGGCCAATTGTCTAACGCAAACACAGGATCCGGGTGAAGGACCCGAAGGAATCAGGTACGCGCGTGGAAAAAAGTACTTTTGTCACTTCAACGCTAAACCGTCACAGTCAAGTTCTACGAGTTCCTGGGCCTCAAGCAGATCCGGAAGGAGTCCTTTCCCGAGAACAAGTTCGACCTCTACTTCCTCGCGTACGACTCGCCATCGGCCGTCTCGGCCGGCAACAAGACGTTTGACCGTGAGGGCGTCATCGAGCTGACGCACAACTACGGCACCGAGAACGACCCGACCTACAAGATCAACAACGGCAACGTCGAGCCATACCGCGGCTTCGGCCACACCTGCGTTTCCGTTGATAACATCCAGGCTGCCTGCAAGCGCATCGAGGATGCCGGCTACCGGTTCCAGAAGAAGCTGACCGATGGCCGCATGCGCCACATTGCCTTTGTCCTCGACCCGGACGGCTACTGGGTCGAGGTGATTGGGCAGAAGCCGCTGGCAGCCTCTGAAGGCCTGACGACGACAGATCTGACGACGTACCGGATGGTGAGTTTTCTCCGTCTGCTTGCTTCGCTCAGCTTTTCCTGCTGACCCGCCAGAACCACACGATGATCCGGGTCAAGGACGCCAAGAAGTCGATCCAGTTCTACGAAGACGTCATGGGCATGTCGCTGGTGCGCACATCCGACAACCCGGCCGCTGGCTTCACGCTCTACTTCCTGGCCTACGGTGGCCCAGGCGAGCCGACTGGAGACGAGGGCACGGCCGGCCGTGAGGGCCTGCTGGAGCTGACGTGGAATCACGGCACCGAAAAGGACGAGGCCTTTAGCTACCACGATGGCAACAAGGAGCCGCAGGGCTTCGGACATATCTGTGTCTCGGTCGACAACATCGACGCAGCCTGCCAGCGGTTCGAGGACCTCAAGGTCAACTGGAAGAAGCGCCTGACCGACGGCCGGATGAAGAACGTGGCCTTTGTCCTCGATCCGGACGCCTACTGGGTCGAGATCGTGCAGAACGAGCGCATTGCCGGCAAGGAGAACTTTTAGGGGGACGTCGACGACGGGTGCGTGGCAAAGTTGTAGATCTGTCGTCGAGTCAAAGCACTGGAGGACAATATGTTGTGTTACTGTCTAACAGTTGGAAACAAAATTCAATCCACAATCGCTGCCTTCGTTTTGATGCATTGATCCTCAGGGTCGCCCCACAGTCGCCTCCCATTCACCTCTCCTATGTTAGCAACCACGGAACAGTCAGCGTACCGGCACCGTCGCTGCCGGCCGGGGTCCAGGCCGGTCGTGCGAGCGAGCGCCGCGCGACGTCGCAGTCGAAGTGGATGTCCTCGACGAGAGCCTCGACGGAGGCGTAGTCGCCGCGTTCCGGCCGAATGTAGCCGAGGATGGCGATACGCAGCGGCGCACCGTAAAAGTCGACGCCGGCAAAGTCGTGCAGGATGTGCACCTCGGCTGTCCGGCTCGTGTTGTTGTAGAACGGGTTGAAGCCGATCGACATGACCATGGGGTATAGGCCGGCAGGCGAAGTCGTGGTCGACGGCGACGAAACCGCAGCCGCAGCCACAGCGCCTGCCGTCGCTTCAGCCGGCACTTCGCCCAGCTTGGCCCATCCAAAGTACACGCCCGATTCGCAGTCGGCGATCCACGGCGCCGCCTTGTCGTCTACCGGCATATTTGCCGTAGGAATGCCCAGCTGGCGAGAGGGGGACGACGAATTGGACAGTCAGCAAAGACTGCCCAGACAAGGAGACGAAAGAGCAAGAAAACAAAGGAGAAGAGACCGCCGGCTACACACCTCTTTGGACCCCCGGCCAAAACCCTTGATCACCGGCCCCTCCATTCGCACCGGATACGGCGGCTCCGGACCAGCCTCCGAGCCCACAATCGTCGGGCGGGATGTCGTCATTGCTTTCTTCTACACGAGAGTTGACGGCACGGTACAGCGGAAGAAAAATTGTGCTCGCGCCGGATGAAGAACAACGGAATTCGGCAGGTCATAGACCCGTCTTATCGCGCTGATGTCTCAGCTCTAGGGAAGCTTTCTGCCAATGGAGGGGCCGCACGTGACTAAGGCACCAGCCGCCGATCTGATCTCTCTCGCACGTAGCAATGCGCACTGCCTGCTCTCTGCAAATTCAACCATTGACGTTTATATTGGTCGCTGAAACTGTGCACACAAATTTGTGCTTTTACAAACAGAGAGACATAAATAGTCAGAAAAGTATGAAAGGACAAAGGTATACCAGAAAGGGTGGGACAAAAAAGGGAAAACCAAAACAGTAGGAACCATAGTTGCCAAGAGAACCAAGTAATGCACCTAGCCAAAGAAACAGAGAAATAGTAAACGTAGGAATCGTATGAAACTCCAGCCCATGCCCGTCCGTACAGCCCAACTCCCCTCCCCCCTTTTTTTTTAAAAAAGCCCGGATGACAGAGACCAGAGTGGTCGTAGAACAATACGCAATAGACGAAGAGAAGAATAAAGGAAAAAAAGGAGAAATGAAGAGCACAAGAAGAAGGGCTAAACGGCCAGCTGATGCGGCTCCTGGTTTGGATAGTAACACGGAAGAAACTGAGAGGTCAGTAAGATAGAGCATAGGATAGAGCAGGCAAAAGGAGAGACGGAGAAAAACTCACATTCATCACAATCATCATGGGAATGTCAAACGTATCGCGTCGGATGTGCCAGCAGTACGAGCATTCCAGCTTGCCGTCGCGCTCAATCTTGGAGATGCCATGCTCGCCGTCGATACGGGCCACCCGGTTGCTGAGGATACTGCTGCTGCCGACTCCCGTCGCTGCAGTGCCGCTGCCATTGCCTGACTGCTGGCCTGCTGTTCCCGGACGTGAGCCCGACTGAGAGCCCGCCGCCGATGACCCCAACTCGCCGCCCGCAGAGCTGTCTAGCATCTCCCGCGTCCGGTACTTGAGCAGCCGGCACTTGCGGTTCACCGACCCGCGGCTGTCGCCAAACGCCAGATGGGCAAAGTCCTCGTAGAACTCAATCACGTTGTCGTCGTCCATCAGCTCCGCAATGAACATCGGCTGCGCCTTGCCCTCTGACGCCTTGATTGCCTCGGCGTTCAGCGCCCGCAACCGCGGCGTCGACAGTCCCGATCGCCCGCTATTCGTTCCGCCGTTTGTGCTGCTGCTGCTGTTGGCGTTGCCGTTACTGCTGGTCGTACCGACGTCCATACTGCCCGTTGATGAACCGCCGCCCACCGACACGCTGCCGGCTGCTCCAGCTGCTCCGCCTCCAGCTCCGGCTGCAGCACCGGATCCCGCTCCAGTACCGCCTGCCGCTGCCACGGCCGACGATAGGCCCATGTTCACGTTCAGGTTGGGCGCCTTGCCCAGCAACACCTCCTTCGTCCAGCCCGTCAGCGCGGTGAACTCCTTGTTGACGGCAGCCACCTCGCCTGTCCGCCGGCAGACAATCGCCGGGCTCGACACCTGCGACATGAACTCCTCGTACTCGAAGAGCGTGCGCTGAAAGCACTTTTCCATAAACACCAAGTCTTGCCGGTTCAGCGTTCGCGTGCACGAGATGAACGACGGCCGGATGCTCGACAGCGCCTTGGCGATCCGCACTATCTTGCTGGCCGAGAACCGTCGCTGCAACAGCGCGATGAGCCGATGGAAACCGGCCACATACATGTGCGGCTCCTTGACCATCTCGTACACCGACGACGGGTCTCGGTGTCGCTTGCCCAGAATCGACTGTGGCAGCAGCTTTGCCATGGCCGACCTAGCTTTGTGCTGCTGCAGTTGGTGCTGGTGCTGGTGTGGGGTCTGGTGCTGGTGTTGTTGCTGTTGGTGCTGCTGCTGCTGTGCCTGAGCCACTGAAGCCCGGACACCGCTCAGCACCTGGCCCACATGGCCGTTCCCGTTGGCTACACCTCCGGTGGAACCGGCATATGTCGCCATGGTCGGAGATCCTTCGAAGCCGTAGCCGGTCGCTTGTGGGCTGTTGTTGTCTGTGCTAGGGCTCTGCAGGCTCGGAGGCGCCGCAGCGATGGCGTAGGCGTGCGGGAGACCGTGCTGGAGGTTGCCCTGTGAGTAGAACCCGTTTGTCGACGAGTCCAGGCCGATGAAGTCGTTCACCAGCCCGTTCGCCGTGCCCGAGGCACCGCCGCTGAAGAGCGTCTGGCTCGCGCCGCCGCCAAAGACGTCCGCCGGGGGAAAGCCGCCCACACCACCGCCAGGCTGCTGGGAGAGGGAGGACGTCGGGTCGTTTGCGTCGTCGGCTGCACCAGAGGACATGTGGCCCAGCATGTCGAACTCCATAGCTGCATACTGACTGCCAAAGTTGATGCCCTCCAGGTTGAAGTTGAACAGCGCCGGATTGCTAGGATCGAAGAGGGCCGGTGAGAAGCTGCTCAGGCCTGCTGCCGCTGCCGCTGCTGTCAGATCGATGCGGTTCATCTGGGCGGCAGCTCCGTCTGCTCCAGACGTCGACACAAAGCTGGGCGAGACGGGCGACTGTGGTCCCGGGAACGTCAGATTCTCGGCCAGCGTGCCTGAGGGAGTCTGACCCGACGAGAACACGCTGTAGGGTGCCGTGTTGGACTGAGCGTAAAAGGTGCCGACGTTGGACACGGAGACGTCGGAGCCGGCGCTGGACGGGTGACGATGGCCGTTGGTTCGAGATGGCGTCGTCGTCGTCGTCACGGCCGCCGTTGTGCCAGCGTTGAAGTTGGGGCCCAGCACTGGTCGCAGGGCATCTGCCGGAGCATCGTGTAGATACTTAGCCTTTTTGCGAACGCCATCCTGGCAGCCGTCTGCGAGGCCTCTCTTGATACACCTCTGGCACGGACGCTCATCGCCTTTGTCTCGTCAGCATTCACACAGGACAGCCCAAAAAGGGCAGGAACGTAGCGTCAGAAGGACATACCACAAGTCAGATGAGCCCGCTGGCACGCATAACAGGCACGGCGAGCCTTCTTCCTCCGAGGACGCAGAGGGTCCTTAGGATCGTACTTCTTCTTAGGCTCGGGGGCAGTACTCTCCAGTCCAGCCTCCGTCTTGATGGACTTGGAATCTGTCCGCTTGTCCATGGCGCTGTCGTAGTCGTGATCGTCGTCTTGGTGATCGTCGGTGTGGTCTTCGTGATCATCCCTCTCTCCGAGAAGCTGCAAGTGTACGTCGTCGTACTCGTTCTCAGATAGGGCGTCTGAGAGCTCTCCCTCGTTGGTGTCCATCTCGTCCATCATCGCGGCCTAGGCTTATATAGGGCGGCCAGAACGGGATTGGGAGCCAACGGCCAAGGGGAGGGGAGAGGGCGTGTGAGGTCGCAGTGGGGGTGCAAGGGCCAGTTACCATGGAGCACAGAGCAAGATACCTGCTCTCTTGCCAAGGAAAGGAGGGGGTGTGTGGATAGAGAAGGTGAAGCCAAGGGTGTGTCACAAGAGCTGTGGCACGGCAGCACTGGTCGTGAAAGCTGCGGCGTCGTCAGGTGCGTAGCTGGTCTCTCAGCGGTGGCCGGTAATCGGTCAAGACGACAGGCAAGTGCTCTGTCGCGAAGCTGACAGTCTCTGGGGACAGAGAGTCGCTCTAGGAGTGGAGACAGTGAGCGGGCGGATCGACGGGCGTCTGGCAACTGTCGATTGGGCCAACAGGTAGAGGCAGACCGGTTCGAATGTTATGGGAGGGGTGGTGTATATCCTGCTCCGTACCGTGACGCAACAGGAAAGTATTGGTTGGGCGTCCAAGGGGGGGGGGGGGGGCGTGCCTCCTGAGGACGTCCGCGCCAGATGTGGGCACGCCGAATAAGGTACGACGGACGGCCCCGGAACGATGCAGCAAGGCGGTGGACGCACACGACCAATCTCTCGTCCTGTTCGAGTGCCAATGCGCCCGGGATGACCGAAAGGCAGCCGGACAGTTGGCAAGCAAAGTCAAGTCCAGCTGCAGCAGGTGACGTGGGCAAGCGACGTGAGCAGGCGGCAGCAGTGAGCCCGTGCGTGTGGAGAGGGAAACAGAGCTCGAGCGTGGGCGCGAGCAGTAGGGGGCCGTCGGTGTTGCTTCGTGTGACGACCAGAACCAGGCCTGGACAAGGGCGTCGTATGCGACGACAGTCTCGAGAGCAGGGGCGCAAGATGTGGCGCAAAGGACATGCGTTCTCCGGCTATCGCAGGGAAGGGAGCAGGCTGAACAGGCCGGCCCAATCGAAGAGAGTCGGAGGTGTGCTGGCAGAGCGCAATGATGGAAGACGCGCCGGAGAGGTGAAGGGGGGTGGAAGAGCGAGAATCGCAGGCCAATTGACGGTCAAGGATGGCCACAGGCGTCAGCGGAAGGAAACACAAGCTGCCACCACCCGGCCAGAGCTGCTGAGTCGAACTGCCTCCTCGGCGGAAGAGAAGGCAGAAGAGGAGAGAGAGAAGGAGCCAGCGCACGCGCATGCGCAAAGACAGGGGTTTGGCAGCGGAAGAGGGGCGCCAGAGTATAAGCACCGCTCTTTTTGTCTTTGTCTGTTTTTTTGTTTTTTATTCTGCTCGTTTTCCTCGGTTTTCCTCGATTTCCTTGACTTCCACGGCTCGGCCCTTGCTGATGGTCGCCGACCTGAGTGACAATGATTCGAGGTCGAGGTGCCCGAGAGAGGACAAGGACGGGGGGGGGTGGGGGGGGGGGGTGTGGAGGAGACGAGCAGAATGACGAGTCGACGAGGTCGTGCCGGTAGGGGTGTGTGGGATCAAGAGAGTGAGCTATAAAAGCGAGAAGAACAAAAGAGAAAAAAAGAGGGCGGAGAAGAGAGCAGGCTGTCTGGGTCCCACTCCGACATGCAGCTCCTTTCGCTGTTGCGCTGCTGCTGGCTTTTTCCTCTTTCCTTTCGCGTACCCATGCAACAAAGGCTGGCAGAAGAGCTGTCCAGGAGTGCAGATGTTGACGGCCCCGGCTTGAGGTTAGAGTCCGCAAGCCGAAAGGTGGCAGTGTAGAGTGGTCCCCAGAGCCGCTGCTGATTTCTCGGCTAGTGGGTTTCGGTGGCTGGTTGACTGGTCTGGCTGGCTGGCTGACTGGCTGACTGACCGGTCCGGCTGGCTCGCTGGATATGCGGCTACGGCTGCCAATGGTGTTCGCTGCCACTGCTCTTGTTCGCTACTGCGCATGCGCAGAGATCCGCCGCTACCGCTGCTGTTGCTGCTGCTGTCGGCAATTGGCGGACAATTGGAGAGACGGTCCGGGACCGAAACACGGCTCTGCCATGCAAGGCTGTCGACGGGTAGAGGCCGAAGAGGAAAAAAAGAGGCACAACTGGGTCAGAGAAGTCGACGGCCAACGACAGCTCGAATTGGCCTGTGGCCGCGCTGGGGGGCAAAGAGTAAGAAAGGGGGAGGAAGTGCCTGGGAGAGGGCAGTGAGGCCAAAGGTGGTCGCGTGTCGTGTCACGACGAGGTCCCGGTCGAGACTTGCTTTGCGTCGTGTAATCCTTTCTAGTCGTAGAGAAGAGATGGGCGAGAGAAATGCGACGGCACGCGGTGTCACCATTTTTCACTTTAAAGTTGCATTATTATTTATGTACTCCGTACTTGCCTTTTTCATCTTTTTATTTGCTAATTTTTCCCCATGCCCCAGCCCACTTTGCTGCTATTTTATCGTTTCTTTTTTTAATTCCTGCGCTGCCGTTGGGCAGCCGCTGCAGAGCTCCAACTGCGGGGTTTTCCTTGGCCCATGCGCGCCTCCCTCTCCCTTCTCCCGGTCGTCCTTGCCTGTTTCGGCCCTGTCTGCACGGCGCTCTAGTCGTTACAGGCAGTATTCCTCGCCTTTTCTCTGGTTGCGCCTGCCCGTCTCGCCTGATCACAAGGCAATGTCGGCTTTCTTCACATGTGGCTCGTGATCAATGTACGGCATGCAATCTGTGGCTTGTCTGCTGTGTGGCTCAACTCATTTCGTCCTCGTGTCTTTCTGCGACTGCCTCTCGTCGTGATGCAGGCTCTTGTCTGTTGCAATACCCTTGGCCATGCTGCTCCCGCACCCTGCAGCCGCACGTTGATCACCTTCTGGCCCGCTCTGCCCTGTGAACCCACTCGACGCTTGTCTTGCATTCTTGCTTCGGGCTGATTTCGGTTTCTCACACCCCTCCCCCTCCCCTTGGTTGCATTCTCTAGACCGGTTCTCCTATAGCTTCTCGCTCCTCTTACCATTCGTGTGACCGCAACATCAAGCCCCTCTCTCGCTGGTGCCCAAGCCCACCCCCAAGGGACCAAGACACATGTGTATGTGTCTGGGTGGGATAGATCCTGCCCCGGGATCAGGGAAAGGAGGAAACATGGCGAAAATGACGAGATTTTCTGATCGATCCGGTTGCCTTATGCGGGCGAGTACTGACAGCTCGACCTGTCTCCCCTCTGCTGCGCTGCCGTTTCCACGGCTGCGGGACTGAGCGGTGCCTGGACTTTGCTCTTCCTTCTCTGCTCGCATCTCTCCGTCAAGCTGCTCGTACCTTAGACATCCATCCATCCAGAACGACTGCTCTGGAATACCGCATCTTGGTGTGGCCTGCTGCTAACCAGAGGTCGTTTGGTCGAGATACAATGGCATACCGCATCCGGTATTCCCGGCGTCGGGCCCAACATGTCGAGACCAGGACGGGGAGTCGTCTCGTATCAGCTCACCCATACCTCCTTCTCGTCCGCTACTGGACGCCACACACGCAAGCCATGTCCACACACATTCACACACATAGCAGTTCCCGTGCATGACCATCCTTATCATTTCGTTCCATTGACAACATCAGGACAAATCTCACAATGCATCTTCTCGCAAAGCCAGCCACATGTTGCAGCATAATCACCAGATGTCCTTTGGCCCTGCATGCTTTGCCCTCTGCTCCTCTGTGCCTCTGTGTCTCTTTCATCCTGCTTTCCTTTCCTTCTCAGGCTGTCGTGTCCCGTGCCTAGTATCCCGTGCCTCGTATGCTGCACCTCCTCTGTCCTCTGAACCCTATCGTTCCCGGGCCATACATCAGCAAACACGCATGCTCGCCCGGTCGCTCCCTGCCTTGTTCTTGACGGCTCGCACGATCTTGGACACACACACAACACCACCATGCACTCTTGTCTCCGACGCCCCTTCTCCACCCTCGTGCCTACGACTCGAGATGCTGTGTTCCCAAACTACGCTCTGGGCCACTCAGAGTGTGCCTGCAGCGGCACACAGCGTCTGCTAGACGCCAGTATTTGTCACGCCCGCCTCTTGGCTTGAATCAATGTGCCAATACTACCCAGATGTCGCTCTTTTTTATGCAATGGTATCAAGTGTACAGAAAGATACAAATAAACTCGCCATGCTTTTATGCTGATTACGTCAAGCCCACCGCACATTACCACATACACGTGTCTGTACCCAAATCGCCCTGGTCACTGCCAGCGCATATCCAACCTCGTCAGCTGACTTGACTCGATTGTTGTCGTGGCCTAATTCGCGACCGCGAAGCGGCTCTTGCTTCTCAGGCGCTTGCCATATTTGAAAAAGAGGAAGGGGAATGGCAGCATCGCCACAGTGAGGAAGGCCAGGAGCGATGTAGCCCATTGGTAGCCCAGCTTGTTGTACATCTGCAGGCCGAAGAGTGGGAAGGCGGCTGCGAAATGTTAGCATCAGGTGCATATAGGGACAGCAATAAGATGCACAAATTGAACACGAAAACCCAGCTGTGTGGGTCGAGAAGTCGACGGTGGTGAGACGAACAACCACTCGATGGAGATAAACGCGAGACACCGCCAGTTGAGCAAGGACAGAAGGGACACGGAGCCGTGGAGGGAGAGTACAGAAAAAGAGGGAAAGCACTTACCAGCAAAGGTACATCGCACAAGGGCATTCGATGACAGCGCACTGGCCCCATATAGCACATAAACTTCGACCTATGTGTTCCAGTGTGTAAGCCTCGCATTTTAGCCAATCTCGTCGTGTTCTTTTCTTGTGCCATTGCATGCGGGACACTTACAAGAAAGGTGAATATGCCGCTGAAAGCCAATATTGTCCTGTAGTGCAGAGCAAGGCGTGCGATTAGCGACATTGTCCCACGAACTGCCAGCCAAATGAGCCCAGCAAGAGAAAAGAGCGCATTGATGTCTTCATGGGCAGCGACAGGCAGCAGTTGCTGCGTGACAATCCACGTATGAAAAGTGGAAAACAAGGATATAGAAATAGACACGAGATGTTTAGGCAGAAGAGAGGCTTGGAAGACGGCCGTTCTGGATAGGAGATTGGCCAACTTGCGAGATAAAGGGGTTGCATGTGCAGTGGTCGCAGAGCACAGCAGCTTGGTCAAGCACAGAAAGAAAATTTGCAAATATAGAGCAAGGTGCAGTGAGAGGGGTGACAGTTGGAAGAATGGGCCGTGAGGAATTCCCATCACATCACACAGCCGCAAAGTGGGGGCGTGAGACCCTGTCCGCCAATATAGAGAAAGGCGGGATCAAGGCGGAAGCAGTGACAGGGCTTTTTTGCTTGTTGGCGAGCCAATGTCTTGCTGGTGTGGCGTTTGTTCTGAAAATAGAATGACAAGGGTGGGGGGTAAAGGATAGGGAGCTACAGAGTGATGGGAAGAAGGAGAAAGAAAGAGACAGAAAGAATAAAACGATATGAAAAGCAACAATGAAGGGAAGAAGACAAAAACAAGTAAAATCATACCCTGTAGCAAAAATGGCTGAGCCGATGATCGGCATGATCCAGTGGACGTGCGGGTACGTAGACCAGCCGAACCAGAAGAGCCCGACGGAGACGAGAACGGAGCCGACCATGAGCGAGGGCAGACGGTCCTCGGGTTCGCTGCGCGGCAGAGACTCGCCGGAGGCTTCCTGGCGACGACGGATGAGGCCGAGGCGGATATGGCCCCAGAGGGGAGCAGAAAGGCCGCCGATGAGCATGCCGACGAGGAGGCCGAGGAAGGCGAGGCCGACCTGCCAGAGATTGAAGCCGTGGGCGTGCTCAAAGACAAGTGGAATGGCGCCGAAGAAGAGGTAGAGCACGCCCAGCAGGATGGCCGAGTAGAGGTTGAGCAGCAGGCACATGGGCTCGAAAATGAGCAGCTGGAAGGGCCGCAGCAGCGCGAGGCCAACCGTCGCGGCCACGGAGCGGTGAGCGTTGAGCGTCTCGAGCGGCGCGCGCCAGCGATCGTCGCCCGTTTCGTGACGCAGTCGTTGAGCCTTGTTCCGCAGCAGGACCGGGTGGTATGTCTCGGGCACGAGCAGCAGCAGCGCCACCAGCGCGCAGCCGCTCCAGATCAGCAGCAGGTAGTGCGTCCAGCGCCAGCTGGCGTACGTGTTGACGAAGCCGCCGATCAGTGGCCCGATCGCAGGCCCGATGAAGGGTGCTGCCGAGAAGAGTGCCATCGGGCCCTGCATCGCCTCACGGTGGAACAGGTCGCCCACCGTGCCGCCCGCCACCGACAGGAACGCGCTGCCGGCAAAGCCCTGGAAGAAACGCGCGATGATCATCGTCTCAATGTTCCGAGCCACTGCCGACGGCACGATCCACACGAGGAACAGCAGAAACGAGCCCAGATAGATCGGTCGGCGACCGTAGAACTCGCTCAGTGGGCTCCAGACCGGTCCCAGCGCAATGCCCAGCACAAATGTCGACAGTCCTAGCGTCGCCACAATGCGCGAGTTGCCAAACTCGGCGTCCATCTGCTCGTATGTCGACGTGTAGATGGAACTCGCACAGGTTCTGATTAGTCAGCATGAGTCACGAATCTGTATCTTACATAGTAAAGACTTCAAGACGACAAGACCGCACAAGACCAGACTTACACACACGTCGCCCCTACACACGTCACCGTCACGATCAGCCACTTGCGCGCCGTGGCCATGCTCCGTGGGTTTGCCGGGTCGCTGTCGCCGCCGTCCCACGACACCTCGAACGCGTCCTTCTCGGTTGGGCCCGCCTCGATGTCGCCGGCCTGATTGCCGCCCTGTTGCAGGTCGTCGTCCTCATCCCCGGACACATCCACGGACCGGGTACCGGCGCCGAAGTCGAGCCCGGCATCTGACTTTGACCGGCCCAGCGGCACGTCGACGGCAGAGTTGTGGCGGTGGATGTGCACGTTCTCCTGTGGCAGCCAATCTCCGTCAATGCTTTTCTCCACGTCCTTGTCCATCTCAGCTGGTGTTGACATCTTGCCGTTCTCGTGTCGCTTCTCACTCGTCGCGAGACAATGGAGATTTCAACCACAGCAACAGCAAAGTTCACGGCTGGTCGCGCCAAAAAGCGTTCGGAGAATATACCCAGTCGTCTTAATTTGCATCCCGTACTAACGCCGTCTTCGGCGTTACAAAGCTAGCAGCAGATTCTCCATGCCGGCTAGACAGAATTCGCCTAGCAGGGGATATGTCGGGGAGGCGGTGGCACGCCGTCCGGGCAGAGATCCATTACTCAGCAAGCGGAAAATTATGTTCTCCCCTGGAACCACGCCTTGGTTTTTTTTCAAGCATCACGCCAGCAGCCTTAGTCTGCGGGACAATGTGGAGGCAGAGTCGAGAGGGTTACATCCCAGCGTGCACACGCAGCCAGATGTGGCAAGCGGCTGCCAAGGCAAATTGCCGACAGTTGCCGTGAAAACGGTGCTTAGCGACACTGTTGGTGACATCATCGGTTTCTGTTCTGGCTCCGGTCTCGCGGACGATGTTGATTGATAGAGTTGCCGACACAGACCAAGGTTGAAATACAAAGGAGGAGACGATATGGAAATAGCCCGGGTTACGGCAAAGTGTCTGCTCCACTCTTTAAGGACTGTGGGATGGCGCTACGAGTCCCTGTTTTGAATTACTCAGCATAGCACGTTGCCGGTTTCCGGAAACACGACAGTTGGTGCAGTATTATTCGAATTTAGTTGATGCAAACGCCAGCAATGCGAACATGCGATGCCAACTCCACAACCCGCTCTCTAAGCTTTATCCGGGGTTGTATCCACTGTCATATCGTGACTTTACTTCCTCTCTTCTCCATCGTATCCCTCCATCGTCTCTTCTCTCCCCTCTTCTCCTCATCGCTCAACCTAATACAGCTCCGACAGACCCGAGAAGCTAGGAATGTTGCTCAGATCACACTGGAAAGACCGCTGCGACGCCTTGGCTGGCAGGATGCCAGCTGCCAGTCCCTGCTTGTACGACCACTGCGGCGCCGACTCGGTATCCCAGGTCCAGTACCACCAGCCCCAGCCCTGCTCGAACGAGTACATCTGGGCCTCAGCAAAGGTCAGCAGGAACTGCTTGTACGCGGCGCTGTAGCTGCCGACGTCGGCGTTCGCGTCCGTACACTCGCACGTCGCGTTCTGCGCCGGGCACTTGGGCGTCAGCGCGTTGAGGCTGGCGTTGCCGACATTGTACGTGCCCGTCCAGCGATTGCCGTTGCCGACATTGCCCAGATACGTCGCGCAATCCGTGTCGGCCTGCGACCACTCGGCCACAATGGTCGGTCCGTAGCCGGTGCTCGTGTCCATGCTCTGGTCCGTCTGCTGCGTCCAGTCGGTGCAGGCATACTTGATCTTGGCCTCGTGCGTATACACGATCTGGTCGTTATTGAAGATCTCGTACTGGTGCACGTCCAGCGCCATGTTGTAGTCGTTCGGCTGGCCTTGCCATCGGCTGAGCCCACAGAACCCGTCGCCAAAGACGATGATGGTCGAGTTGGACAGCCCGTTGCGCCGCACCTTCGCCGCTGCCGTCTGCGTCCAGCTCATCACCTCTGACACCGACAGGAACGTCATCCGCGGCTCGTTTGCCAACCCGTAGTGCGAGATCACGTTGGCATATCGCGGCTGCGCAAAGAACTGCGACAGCCGATCGTGCACGTCCAGCGATCGCTGTGCGTTCAGCGCCCCGTTCGTGCCGTTCATCCAGCCGATCGTCCCCTCTCGTCCGCTGTGGTTCCATCCGTTCTGGCTGCCCGGAAGCCCGTGCAAGTCCAGGTTCACCCGCAGTCCGTGTCGCCGTGCCCACTCGATTCCCCGCAGCAGGTATCGCCAGCTCGTTCGAAACAGGTATGGGTCGTCGTCATACACGGCCACTGCCCAGTACGAAAACGGGATGCGCACGTGGTCCAGCCCGGCTGCTGCGATCTCTGCAAACGTCGCCTCCGTCACAAACGTCGCGTAGTGCGCCTCCAGCGTGCTGGCGCAGTTCGTTGCCCCCAAATACGAGCACAGCGTCCATTCGTCGATGATCCCCAGGCTCGACTGGTACTTGTTGAACAGCGACGGCGTGATGAACGGTTCCAGCGACAGCCATCCCCCTAGGTTGACTCCCCGTGCCGGCGTCGTCCCGTACGATCCCCATGCCTTGTCCAGCGGTGCCGTATCGTCGTTGGCCGATGCCGAATCGTCGTAGCTCGTGTTCAGCCCCATCACCGGCAGCCCCCCCACCGTCTCATTTGTATATGTCAAGTTGAAGTCTGTCGTGTCCGCCCACTTGTACGGGTTCAGATAAGACGGTGCGTCTGCCGGGATGCTGCTCGGTGAGATGCTGCCCAGTCCTGTTGCCGGTGAGCTCGAGCCTGAGCTTGTGCCACTGTTCTTCTTCTTGCTGGCCACCACTGCTACCACCACCACAACGATGACGATCAGCGCCCCGATCCCCCCAAAAATCACTGCCCCGCTTGGTTAGAACCCTGTCACCCTAAAAAGAAGACGAATAGTACATTTACTTACAAAACTTCTTCTTCTTCTTCTTCTTCGCCTCCTCGTCAGTTGTCGTGCTCTGGGTATAATACAACTTTTCCGCCTTCACCTTCTCAACTGTCTCTGTGCTGCTTTTGCTTCCGACCGCTCCACCGCGCAGATGCCCCCTTTGAACAGCCCGCGATCGTCCCTCCTCCAGGATGGCACCGCTGGGTATCCGACGGTCTCGCCGCCTCTGGTGCTTCCTGTCGCCGTGTCCGCCCGTCTCGACCCTCGCATAACCATCGCTTTCTCTGTATTCGTCATCGTGCTCGTTATTCGTGTTGTCGTTATAGCGTCGCCGTGTCTTTCTCGGCCGTCTTTCACCTTCCAGTTCCCCTAACAGCTCGTCCCTCCTATCGTCCCTCTGTTCGTCGTCCCGTCTGCGTCTGTCATCTCGTTTCCGTCTGTTGCCCCGTCTCCGCTCGTCGTCTGTTCTCCGCTCATCGTCCGTTCTGCGATCATCGTCCCGTGTTCGTGATTCGTCTTGTGCTACCGCTTCGTATCGTGTTCTCGACTCGTATCGTGGTCTTGACTCTCGCCTTGTTCTTGACTCGTGTCTTGGCCGTGGCTCGCCTCTAAGCGCCTCGTCCCGTCTGGGCTCGCTCCTCTCCTTCCGATGTCGCTTTGTCCTGGGTTCTTCCCGCCTCGGTCTCGGCCTATGTTCGCGCTCTCCTTCTTGTGCTGTATCATTACCGCTGCCCGCGTTTCTCTCGTTTAGCTGAGCCAAGGCGTCCGCCGAGAGTGCCTGCGTCTTCTTCCGACGCCGTCTATCGTCAGTCGGTGTCCTTTTCTTTTTGTTCTCGCCACTGCTGTTAGCATGGCGATGTCGTCGTGCTGTCGAGTCGTAGTTCTCTGAGCCGTGAGAGGACATGCTGGTTTCTACGTTGGCGGCTAGCTGCAGAGTCGATTGGAATGCTGGTCGGATTACGCTTCATTCCCTGCAGGGTGCGGCACTCGGAGTTATGTCCAATTCGTGCCAAGACTTTTTCTGCATTCAGCTCGACCTAGACTGTTGGATTGTTTGCATGTGTAACCGCCGCGTAATCTGATGTTGCCCCAGCAACGAAATCACTCCACAGCCTAATTGGTCCAGCAATTCCACGGAGTAATACTCATCATCTTTATCAGAGTACTTCGTACAGTATACATGTAATACATGTGAACGCAAATCGGTATTTGTACCTACGATAGATTCAGCTGTCAGAAGAATACTATATGAAGAATAAAGAATGTCGTTTTTGCAGCAAAAAAATTGAGTCGATATCATAGGCGCCCAAACAGAATTTACGATCGCACCTTCCGTTCCCAACCATATTCCTCATATACTGAACAGGGCTGGAAGTTGGCATTCTAAAACTTTCCATTAGGTTCCGTCACAAAGCTATCGCCGACTCCTCTACTACTCGTGCACGAGGTTATAGGCTACGGCATGTTTGTTCGATTAGGAGGCGTTGGCGCCTTCCTTCCTTCGAAATCCCATAGCTGCCAGCCGTTTCTTCCCAATCTGCTGAGCCAGAATTGCCTAGTTGTGGTTAATATTATTACTCAGAGAACAAGGCGGAAAAGGGACCGGTGGACGAACTTCTTCTTCAGTGTCCTCGACCAGATAACGTGTCACTAGTACCTCGCTCTCCTGTCCAAGACGGATGGCGCGAGCGATAGCCTGGCTCTCCACGCCGGGATTCCACTGCGGCTCAACCAGGAATATGCGATTGGCGCATGTCAAATTTAACCTGGACACCGGTCCATTAGTCCCATACTCTATCTGGACTGATAGGAGTGCAGCTTTTGGCTTACCCGATCCCACCAGTACCCGTTGTCATGATGAGTACCCGTACATCGGCGTCTTGCGCAAATTCCCGAAGGCTATCTTGCCGCACTCGATTTGTCAAACTGCCGTCAACTCGGAGGTAGCGAATCCCGGCATCTTTCAGGTGCGAAGCGAGCAGATCCAACGTTCTTGTCCAACAAGAAAAGATGATGCTTTTAGTGTCAGTATGGCTGTTGTTCCACCAATAAAGGGCAGTGATCTCATACCTCTTCGTCGTCGCTAAGTCTCTTCGGACGTCCTCGATAACCGCCTGTATCTTGGTTGAATAGCCTTCGTCGTTGAAATACGTGGCCTCGTCGTCCTCGATGACTTTTCCGTCTGGCATAGGCATATCACTGTCATCGTGGCCCCGATTATTTACTTTGCATATAGGACAATCCGGCTTCGTCCCCATGATATCTGCCTCGGATGGAGGCTCGAAGCATTCTGAGCATAGATTGTGGGTGCAATTATCACGGAAGTTGTGGCGTGTGCGGCTGCACCCGAAATTCGGTGCTGGGTTTCCACACAGGGAACAAGGGACGTGGCCATTTTGGTCAAGCTTGGATATTCCGACGTCTTGTTCGTCGCGGAAATTTCGGCGCCACGAGAATTGCTGCTGGAATGTGCCGTGGTTGCACAAAAGACGCATCTGTAGGTTCACCTGGAAAAGGCCAAACTTCGAGAGCTCTTCGTCGGGACTACCGACACTGTATTTCAACCTACGCAGCAGAATTCCTTTCGTTTCATCATACCGCTTCCGCTCTTCAGTAGTAAACTTGAGGCTGCGTGTTATCTGCTGCGGCTCTGGCAATTGGACAATCTCTCTCGTGCGGCGCAAGCAGAGCGCCCCCAAGAGAACGACCAGACGGTCTCGAACCGTTTTCATCTCGCCCTGTTCGAACGGAGTCTCGAACCACCTGCGAAAGACAGCCGGTTTGGAGAACGGCTCTGTGCGAATAAAGGAGAAAAGTGCGCCAATATCAGCCAGTTTGTTTTGAATGGGTGTTCCTGTGAGACACCATCGCGAATTGGCGTGCAGATTGGCACAGACTTGGTTGAAAGCTGTACTATGGCGCCGGATCATGTGTGCTAAATGCTGTGAGTCAAGCCAAAAAGAAAAGGGGGTCTCCGAACGATGACGTTTACTTGCCTTCATCAAGAACAACTCTATACCACTTAATTTGGTGAAGAAGGGATGGGCCTTTCTTTTGCTGAAATTCGGCGGTGAGGGTGCTGTAAGTGGTGATGACAATGTCGTGTTTCACGATCGCGTCAACATTCGTCGGCCGGCCGGGACCATGGTACTTGAGCACCGTATGGTCCACTTTCACGTCCCTGAGTGATCCGGTTAGCGAATTAGTCATGTACAGCAGAGGAAGCAGATCCTCACTTTTCGATCTCTTCCTCCCAGTTATCAATCAGAACTACTCGGCCAGGTTAGCCAGGTCAGCTCCAGAAAAGCCTTGTTTATCGATCGATTATGGGGAATGGCCCACGAGTTGACGGAACCACAACGAGCGTAGCGCCCGAGTGCTTGGGAACATCATTGTTTTCAAAGCTGGCATTCTGCTGGCTGGCCCACTGCTTCCCGTCTTCGAGCGTCTTTACGACAAGAGCAAGGATCGACAGGGATTTTCCCAGGCCCATTTCGTCGGCCAAAATGCCACCTCGACTCTCGAATGGCCGGAATCCATCTCTCGCCTTGGCATTGGTGATTTTGTGGCGATATCTAGCACGGGTCTTGTCAGTGTAATGTGCATACTTGAGGATCAGAACTGCTACTCACATTTCAAACCCTTCTTCCTTTCCAATAGCCTCCCAAAGGCTGTGCTCTCCCTCGATTTGGCCGGCCTCCCTCTTCAGCATGAAATATAGCGCTTTCTTTTGATGCCTATTTGTGAAATAAATCAGCAAAGACAGCAACCTTCTGGAAAGATAAGGAGCAGGGCACATTACATGAGCAGGTCTTGTCCGACTCCGACTCCACCCTCTACCATTTCGAGCTGCTGTGTGCTGTCCAGCGTCTTGTACACCTCGTTCAACATTCTCTGCAGCACCTCTTCTCGATCACTCTTGCTTAGTGATTTGTTGCTGGCTGGCTGGCCCGAGTTCACTGGTTGAACGTACTGCGTTTTGATTTCAGTAAGCTTAATCTCGAGGAACTGCGGATTCTCGTATTCAACATTGCGCATCGCTCTACCAGGTTTCTGTAGCCATTTCTTTCTTTTCGAGAGCATATCTCCAATTTCAAGTGCTTTCTGTCGCTGTCCGTATAAGTATATGTCGCCCTTGACTATGACATCGACAGATCTGTTGGCATGTTCAAAGCTCCCGGATAGGCTGGCGGTGGACACAATGAAGTCGATGCCACTGCCTAGAGACTTTATCAAAGGCTCAAGCGTCTTGACTACGTCGCTGCGCAGGATGCCGAACTGTCCGCCGTCTTCGCGGAAACACAGGATTATATGGTCGATTCCCTCCTCTTTCAGCTTGAAATTTTGATATGTGAGCTCACCCCTGCGGACTTTACTTTTGATCTCCCCCATGTTGCCTACGAGCTTGACGTCAATATTGTATAGCTGGTGCGTGTTAACTGTGTGTACGATTCAAATTTGTTACGGAGTACCGGAGCATGCTCACTCACCATTCCGTAGCATATCACCTCCTCGTCAATATTTTCACGGCTAGACTCAGATGGACTTGCCTCAGGCGAAACGGATTGCGGCTGAGAACTGTTTTGTGAAGAAGCAACGGTCGGTGGTGACAGATACAAGCTCTGTTGGGCGAAGTCCGCGTCCAGACCCCTGGGCTCAACTTCCATATCCCTCTCCCAGCCCGGAGTTTGGCTGTCATATGCAGGACCGGCCATTTCTTGGGACATATCATGCACGAAATTCGGCGTTTGCAGGGGCATGTTGGCGAGCTGTTCAGGCCCGATGAAATCGCATGCCTCATACGCTTGGCCGTAAACCCCATAACTTAACGAGTTCATCGAGACCGAACTAGAGTACACTCCTGGCTGTGGTAACAGAGAAGACTGATCGAGAATGAAAGCATCGTACTGATCGACAATGGAAGCATCGCCATAGTTCCACCATCCGCCAGTGCCAAACTCGTTCTGGTTAGGATTGAGAAAACGATCTAGCGGGTTGGACATGGTGGGAAATCTGCGGCGTTGAGGGCGTTGAGGCCGAGCTATTAACCAATCTGTTAGGTGGGTTGGTCGGGTGAAAATTTAAAATGCTAATCGTGCCACGCCCCATTTAATAAAGACCCACTGTAAATAACGAATTATGTGTGCCCAGTGAGCGAGAATGTATTGTTATGGTTAGGTACTTCCGAGGTATGCCGACGTGCGTCAAAACACGTACTAAATAGCCCCCTGCGCTACACAGTACATGTATTCTTTCATCACACTGCATAATCGTGCACGCCCCTCCCATTTTGGTCTGGCTTATTCGACACACCCCCCTAGAGCTGCCCCTTTTTAGGCAGGTCTGGCATAGCTTTAGAAGGTCTTCTGTACTTACGGTCTGCTAATAGTCTATAAACTAGATATAGTCTTTTTAAATACCTAGTCTTACCTTTTAGGCTAACTAACGCTCTAGCAACCTTTTAGTACTATATTAGCTAAGCGCTGCATAGTTTAGTAAATATAATCTATATTGTTTACTTAAACAATATCCTTATATTCTTACGTAATAAGGAGGAGCACACAAAGCACCTAGACTAGGTCTTTAAGCGTCTTTAGCAAGCCTAGTTATTTGTTAATAGCAACAAATGCTTATTTTACTAATAAAAAGTTAAATTCTTAAGGTTTATTATTAGAAGCAAAGGGTTTATAATAAACCCGCGTAAAGTACGCGTAATTATAAAATAGCTAATACTATAAACATTTAAGGAGGTGCAGGTTTTCTTTAGATTCTGCAACTTTTATTGTTGCTTTATTAAAGCTTACTTAGACATCTTATCTTCTTTGTTAAGGCTGCTATAAGGCAGTAAAAATGGCAAAAAGCTAGGACTAGTACAGCTAAGAAGCAAGGAGCGCGCAGCCTTTGCAATGCTAAGGGAGGCATTTATAAAAGCACCTTTGCTACGCTATTTTAACCTAGAACGGGTAATACGCGTAAAGACTAATGCCTTAAAGGTAGCTATTAGTAGGATTATCTTCTAATAAGATAAAGAGGGAGCCTAGCACTTAATTGCCTTTTAGTTAAGAAAACTATAAAGACTAAAGCTAAATTATAGCACTTTAAATTAAGAGCTACTAGCAATTATAGACTCCTTTAAGTAATGGCAACACTACCTTAATAGTAGCAAAGAGACGATTAAAGTCTTATTAGACTATAACATCTTACGTACCTTTATAACCTAGCTAAGGTATAACGAACGCAAGGCTTACTAAGCTATATACCTATCCTTCTTTAACTTTGTAATTAAGCATAGACTAGGCGTAATAAACCTAGCTAATGCGCTATTAAGACGGCTAGATTACTTTAATAAACTTAAATAAGTTAGAATAACTATTACTAGGGTATAAAAGAAAGACGCATAGTTAGCAGGCACTGCAGCTATAGCGCAAGAGACGCGCAAGATGCGCGCACCTATTATAAAAGACAATAGCGCTAAGCTAGTCACTAACGCAGCTTATGCGAATAAGACGCGCAAGATACGCGCACCTGCAAAAGGACCTAGCAAGGAAGAGAAGCTAAGCGCTACCTTTAGGATCTTAGTAGCCTTAAATCTTACGCGGCAAGCTACTATAGCGTAAAACAGCGCACCGCCTAAGCAGGCGAAGCGTAGTAAACTAGGAAGGCTAGACAACTATAAGAGACTATAAGAAGACCTTAGGGATATTACTACTATAGCGCTAATTAAGGGTCTAACGCCTTTAACGAGCGTAGATAGGAACTTAGTATACTTTGGCTTACTATAGCAACTAGCTGTTGTTGCTGCCCTACATCTACACCTTTAAGAAAACGGAGTCCTTAAAGCTATTTGCAGAGTAATAGTAGGAATCTAGGACGTAGACCTAGAGGTGCAAGTTGTTAAGGCGTGCGTAAAGCGCACTATATGCGTAAGAGGTATAATAAAGCTATAGAGCCTTATACTAGACGGTATATTACTATAGGAAAACTGCCTATATATAGGCGGCGCGTACGTCCTTTGTTAAGAGCTGCTATAGCTTTATTATAACAATTAAATCTTTAGGCACTTTGTAGTTGCTAGGACCCTAGAACTGCTTTGTCGCTACTTCTACTAGGAAGAAATAAAGAAAGACGTAAAAGCTTATATTACTTTATGCCTAGTCTACTAGAGATAAACAATTAAATAGTATGCATAATATAGTAAGCTAAACCTACTACTGCTACTATAGGGTCTTTAGCAGGAAATCTTTATAGACTTAATTATAAGGCTACTAGTAGCTAAAGTAAGCATAGGCGGCAAAGTAAATGCAATTTTAGTAATTGTTAACTGCTTTATAAAGATAAACCTCTTCTTTGCTATATAGACTACCTTAATAGCTAAAGGCCTTATGCACTTTATACACTAACATATAAAACTAGTATACAGCGTAACACTAGAGGGTATAGTCTCTAACTAAGGAAGCATATTTATTAGCAAATTCTAAAGTAAATATTACTATTAGACTAGAATCTATAAGCGGCTATTAACCGCATTTTACCCTTAGATAGATAGGCAGACAAAGAGATTTAACTAAACGTTAAAGTAGTACTTACGCTGCTTTGTAATAAAGAAGCAATTAAATTAGCCCTTTTTATTGTCTTTAGCGCAATACGCCTATAATAACGCTATTAACGCAACAACTAAAATTAGCCTATTTAAAGCGCTATATAGTTAGAAACTAGACTTGCAAACTTGCTTTAAGGGCGGCGCGACTATAAAAGAGGAGTAAGATACGCGTAACATAGTCCTAGCAATGTACAACTGCTTAGAAAAACTAGAAGCTATATAGAAAAGGTTGGCGGCAAACTAAAAGTCTACGATAAAGCGCTAGAAGAGTTACTATAATACGCGCTACTAGCCTATAAGCTTTGCGGTAAGAGAGCTAGTAAGCCTTTCTATAAAAAACCTTTACCTAAAAAATAAGAAGTTAGCATTAAGACGTATTAAGCCCTTTAGAATCCTTAGGACTATAAGCAGATAGGCATATTAACTAGCACTACTAAAATAATATAGCTAACTATACAACGTTTTCTTAGTTTTGCTATTAAAACACTAGAAGAGTAAGGCAAGTATAGAATAAGCGCCTTTAATAATGCTAGCGTTAAAAGACCTAGATAATAAATAAAAAGTAAAAGTAGTCTTAGATAAAAGATATAAGGCTAGCTAGACTAAATACCTAGTATATTAAATAGGCTAGCCGACTAAATACAACTAGTAGGTACTAGAAGAAGATATAAAAAATACGCACGCAGCAATTAAGCGGTATACGCGTAGCAAGCGTGTAAAGACGAAAATATATAGGCAAAAGCTTAAATTAATTTAACTAGCTAAAAGGCCTTATAAAAGACTACGCAAAACTATTTAAGGAGCCTTTAAAGCAACGCTACGCTGGCCGCTATCCTAGCATAAGCTTTATCTATAATATACGCCCTTACTACTACCTTAAGAAAGGCATTAAAGGCTGCAATAAAGGCAGCATAACTAGTATTACTAAGCATTAGGCGCGGCAGCTAAGAGAGCTGCTAAAGGGTTAAAGTAGTAAGCTTAGGCAGTAAAGATAAAAAGGGCGTATATAGTAATAGCAAGTGCATTTAAGCTAATAAAGCCTGCTAAGCCTCTACCTAGCAGGCTACCTCTTAAGCCTTCTCTTAAGCTTTAATGCTATAGCAAAGATTAAGCTTTGCCTATATAACGTTAGCAGCCAACAACACCCCTAGCAACGTAGGCCGCTACTACTTATCTACTTATAATAAGGTAGCAACGAAAGCACCTATAGCACGCGCAAGTGCCGCGCGCACTACAGGCAAACCCTAGCTATAAAGCTTTTTATTAAAGCCGCGTAGTACTATCTTAAAGTTAGCCTAGTTGCTAACCATTAGCAGGAAAACCTGCATTCTATTAGCTATTAAAGCGGCCTATAGCCACTAAAAAGGACTTACCCCGTAACACTCGTGCTTGCTAGCATAGCAGCCGTTATAGCGCCTAGCACTAGCAACGCTGTAAATACACAGCACGGCCGCAAACCTAGGCAACTTTATAAAGAGAGTTGTTAGAAAGCAGTATAGGCACCGCACGTACAATAAGCCGTCTAAGGCAACCTAGAGGTAAGCTAGTAGCGCAGCCGCCACCAACCCTAAGAGCGCTAGACTAGCAAGGGTAGCTCCTACACCTTAACAGGCCATCGAAGGCCTAACTAAGGGCACGGCGCGCGCCGTAGTCCGCGCCGAACGACGAACTATGCTAGCGTAAGCCCTGCGCGCACGTTGCGCGCAGCCAGAACTAGCACTTTAGTTAAAGGGTAAAGAGTATTAAGGAGTAAGGGCTAGGGCTATAGCGGGTACTAGAGCGCTAAAGGCGCTTACCGCAGGCATAAGAACGTTAGAATTAAGAGTAGCTATATTGCTGCTAGAAGACGAATTTGTTGTTTTTAAAAGAAGTGACTAGATACTAGACTTTATAATAATCTAATTTAACTATAAGACTAACCTTCTAAATAAAGAGAACTAAAGGCGCCTTAAGTTGCCTTTAATAGCAATCTTAGCAAGCATAAAGGGGCTGCTATAAACAGATAAGCACTACTACTACTAAGAATAAAGGTTGCAAGCCTTTTGTTAAAACCTGCCTTAAGGGAGTTAAGCATAAAAGAGGAGCAATTATAACGCCGCCCTAAAGAAGAGACCGACATAGGCTACGCGCAAGCTGTACGCAGTATGCGCATAGCGTATTAAATGCATATTATAAACTAAAAGCAGTGCTAGTGGCGTAGGCTGTGTAGCATAGTTTACGCATAGGCTATAGCATGTGCTAGCGCATAGGCTAAGTAGAAACAAGGTTGCGCCTGTCTTGCGCACTTAGTGTGCTAGAGGTGCGCCTATAATAAAGAGCGCTTTCTATACTCTTTTAGAGTGTAGAAAGTAAGAATTAGCTATTAAATATACAGCTGCTTCCTCTTATTAAGAAGATACCTTTTTGCCTGCCTAACTTACCTAGCCTACCTAAGTATACCTTTAATAATAAGACTAGCATAGCTACTTAGCTATGCTACGCCTTACTAGGTTTATGCTATACTATATCTTTTAGCTATATATATATTAGCTAGCAAGCCTTTGCCTACTAGTCTCTTATAGTTTATTAAGTTAAAGTCTTAATATAATAGTATAAACTAGTTAAGCCTTTATAACTACGCATTATGCACTAGCCTTTTATATTCTTTAACTTCTTTTTTATAAGAAGCAATGTTTAATTATAAGGTAGCTACTTTATAATAAGCACGCAAACTATTAAAAGCTAAGGACGTACTAATGCTACTCCTTATGCTAATGCATAGCAGCTACACCTTGCGCGTAGCATCTATAAGCACCTTAACCCTATCTATTAAATTAAAAATAAGACTAGTATATATGCCGCTTAATAACACCTTGCCGCTTAACAACACCTTGCTGGCTAAAAAGCAGCTATAAAGTAATAAATACACTTATATTATATAAACGCTAAAAGCATTAACTAACATTATAGCTGTAAAGGTTATAGGGCTACTACTTAGTAGTTGCTACTGTAATAATAAGCTACTATAATATAGTATTAAAAGGCTAGAAATTAGTGCCTTTGCTATAAAGACAAAAGAGTAGTTAGCGATAATAAAGGACGCTTATAATACTAATGTACGCAGCGACGCGTTAGAAGATATAAAGATTATTTAAGTAGGTAGTTAGCTAACTACTATACTAGCAGCTAATTAGTAAAAGCACTGCGACCGACTCTACGCTAGTAAACCCCTAGTTATACGCTATATATAGACGCACTTTGTTGCGTTTATCTATTAGGAACACTTAAACTTTAAATTCTAGATGCACTGCATTTATAAAGAAAGCTAGACGCTTTAGCAAGGCAGCGAGTTTCTAATAGCGTACTAGCGGAAATAAGACTACTTATAATAAAAGATTAGCAATACCTTTAACTAGGTAGGCAAGATTACTTAAAGGTATTAGTAAAGGCTTAATAACTACTTAGTAAAGTAGTATTAGAATAAGACTATTAGCAAGTCTTTTAGTATAGTAATAAAGATTGCTAATGCTTATAAAAAGTATTAGTCCTAGGGCTAGGAATAAAGGAAAAGATAGGACGACTAGAAGTAAGCGGTTATAGTTAACGGCGTGCTAGCTAGTAAGCTAATAAAGAAATAGCGCTATAACAATAATAAGATAGAGAACCGCAGTTTTATAAAGAGCAACCTAAGCTTACAACTAGTCGCTAGCTAAGGTTAGTCTACTTCTTAACCTACTAACCTTAGTAGTTTAAATAACATTAACGTTGCGTTAAAGTGCTAGAATTATAGTAAGAGCAAGCATGCCTCTTAAGAGTGCTTTAAGCCTAAAACCTACGCATAGGTTAAAGAGCTTTAAGCAGAACTAGAAGATAGTCCCTAAGAGCTTAACAACTAAAAGGCAACCTACTTTAACTAAGAAAACTAGCAAGGTTAACAAAAGAGCCTTGCTCTTTATTAACCTTACTAGCGTAGCTAACTAGGGATGTAATTCCTTACTACTATACCCTAGCTAAGGTATAAATGCCTAGTAATTGCTAGGCTACTATTATTATAAACTTAGATTCTTATACTAACTTAAACATAGTTAACCTAAAGGTTGTTTAACAGCTTAGTTTAAAGCCGCTTTAGTAGCACTTAAACCTAAACCTAGTCTTTATTAATAAGAAAGCACTATAGGCCTATAGCCTATATAAGCTAACTATTATACTAATAAAAGATAAAGTCTTTTGCGCGTTAATATAAGTCTTTATAGCTGTTTGCTAAGTAGGCGCTAACTATAAAAATATTATCTTAAGTTATAAAGAACTAAGGTTTCTAGGTATTATTATTAACACTATTTAATAGGCCTAGTTATTCGCTATTATAGTTTTTAAAACCTTTAAGCATATTAAAGGTATACTTAGGTAGGCTAGGTAAGTTAGGCAGGCAAAGAGGTATCTTCTTAACAAAAGAAAGCAGCCGTATATTTAATAGCTAATTCTTGCCTTCTGCACTCTAAAAGAGTGTAAGAGGCACTCTTTATTATAGGCGCACCTCTAGCGCACCAAGTGCGCAGGATAGGCGCGACCCTGTTTCTACTTAGCCTATGCGCTAGCACGTGCTATAGCCTATACGCAGACTGCGCCACGCAGCCTGCGCCACTAGCACCGCTTCTAGTTTACAATGTGCATCTAATACGCTGTGCGCATACTACGTACAGCTTGCGCGTAGCCTGCGTCGGTCCCCTTCCTAGGGCGGCGTTACAATTGCTCCCCTCTTATACCTAACTCCCCTAAGAGAGGTCGTAACGAAAGGCTTGCAACCTTTGTTCCTAGTAGTGGTAGTGCTTGTCCGTTTGCGGCGGCCCCTTTGTGCTTGCTAAGATTGCTGTTAAAGGCGACTTAAGGCGCCTTTAGTTCTCTTTATTTAGGAGGTTAGTTCTATAGTTAAATTAGATTATTATAGGGTTTAGCATCCGGTTACTTCTTTTAAAAACAACAAATTCGTCTTCTAGTAGCAACATAGCTGCTCCTAATTCTAACGTTCTTATGCCCGTAGTAAGCGCCTTTAGCGCTCTAGTACCCGCTGCAGCCCTAGCCCCTACTTCCTAACACCCTCTGCCCTCTAGCCAAGGTGCTGGTTCCGGCCCCGCGCAACGTGCGCGCAGGGCTTACGCTAGCATAGTTCGTCGTTCGGCGCGGACTGCGGCGCGCGCCGTGCCCCTGGTTAGGCCTCCGGTGGCCTGTTAAGGTGCGGGAGCTGCCCTTGCTAGTCTGGCGCTCCTAGGGTTGGTGGCGGCTGCGCTACTAGCTTACCCTTAAGTTGCCTTAGACGGCTTGTTGTGCGTGCGGTGCTTGCACCGCTTTTTAACGACTCTCCTTGCAGAGTTGCCTAGGTTCGCGGCCGTGCTGTGTATTTATAGCGTTGCTAGCGCTAGGCGCTGCGACGGCTGCCGTGCTAGTAAGCACGAGTGTTGCGGGGTAAGTTCTCTTTAGTAGCTATAGGCTGCTTTAGTAGCTAACAGAATGCAGGTTTTCCCGCTAATGGTTAGCAACTAGGCCGACTTTAAGATAGTGCTGCGTAGCCTTAATAAGAAGCTTTATAGCTAGGGTTTGCCTATAGTGCGCGCGGTACTTGCGCGTGCTATAGGTGCTTTCGTTACTACCTTGTTATAAGTAGATAAGTAGTAGCGGCCTACGTTGCTAAGGGTGTTGTTAGCTGCTAACGTTACGCAGGCAAAGCTTAATCTTTGCTAGGGCATTAAGGCTTAGAAGAAGGCTTAAGAGGTAGCTTGCTAGGTAAAGGCTTAGCAGGCTTTATTAGCCTAAATGTACCTGCTATTACTATACATGCCTTTTTTATCTTTGCCGCTTAAGCTTACTACTCTAACCTTCTAGCAGCTCTCTTAGCTACTACGCTTAATGCCTAGTAACACTAGTTATGCCGCCTTTACTATAGCCTTTAATGCTTTTCTTAAGGCGGTAGCAAGGGCGTATGTTATAGATAAGGCTTATGCTAAAGTAGCGGCTAGCGTAGCGTTGCTTTAAAGGCTCTTTAGATAGTTTTGCGTAGTCTTTTATAAGGCTTTTTAGCTAGTTAAATTAATTTAAGCTCTTACTTATATGTTTTTATCTTTATGCGCTTACTACGCGCATACTACTTAATTGCTGCGTGCGCATTTTTTATATCTTTTTTTAGCACTTACTAGTTGTATTTAGTTAGCTAACCTATCTAATATACTAGGTATTTAGTCTAGCTAGCCTTGCGTCTTTTATTTATGACTACTTTTACTTTTTATTTATTATTTAAGTTTTTTAACGCTAGCATTATTAAAAGCGCTTATTCTACGCTTACCTTACTCTTTTAGTGCTTTAATAGCAAGATTAAGAAAACGTTGTATAGTTAGCTATATTATTTTAGTAGTGCTAGTTAATATACTTGTTTGCTTATAGTCTTAAGGATTTTAAAAAGCTTAATACGTCTTAGTGTTAACTTCTTATTTTTTAGGCAAAGGTTTTTTATAAAAAAGCTTACTAGCTCTTTTACTACAAAGCTTATAAGCTAGTAGCGTGCATTATAGTAACGTTTCTAGCACTTTATTGTATACTTTTAGTTTGCTGCTAACCTTTTCTATATAGCTTTTAGTTTTTCTAAGCAGTCGTACACTACTAAGACTATATTACACGTGTCTTACTCCTTTTTTACAGTTGCGCTGCCCTTAAGGCAAGTTTGCAAGTCTAGTTTCTAACTATATAGCGCTTTAAATAGGCCAATTTTAGTTGTTGCGTTAATAGCGTTATTATAGGCATATTGCGCTAAAGACAATAAAAAAGGCTAATTTAATTGCTTCTTTATTATAAAGCAGCGTAAGTACTGCTTTAACGTCTAGTTAGATCTCTTTGTCTGCCTATCTATCTAAAGGTAAAATGTAGTTAATAGCCGCCTATAGATTCTAGTTTAATAGTAATATTTACTTTAAAATTCGCTAGTAAATATACTTTCCTAGTTAAAGACTATACTCTTTAGTATTATGCTATATACTAGTTTTATATATTAGTGCACAAAGTGTATAAAGCCTTTAGCTATTAAAGTAGTCTATATAGCAAAAAAGAGGTTTATCTTTATAAAGCAGTTAACAATTACTAGAATTGTATTTACTTTACTACTTATGCTTGCTTCGGCTACTAGTAGCCTAGTAATTAAGTTTATAAAGATTTTCTACTAAGGACTTTATAGTAGCGGTAGTAGGTTTAGCTTACTATATTATATATACTATTTAATTGTCTATCTTTAACAAACTAAGCATAAGGCAATGTAAGCCTTTACGTCCTTCTTTATTTTTTCCTAGTAGAAGTAGCAATAAAGTAGTTCTAAGGTCTTAGCAACTACAAAGTGCCTAAAGATCTAGTTATTATAATAGAGCTATAGCAGCTTTTAACAAAGGACGTACGCGCCGCCTATATACAAGCGGTTTTCTTATAGTAATATACTGTTTAATGCAAGGCTTTATAGCTTTATTGCACCTCTTACGCTTATAGTACGCTTTACGCGCGCCTTAATAACTTGCACTTCTAGGTTTGCGTCTTAAATTCCTACTATCGCTCTGCAAATAGCTTTAAGAACTTTGTTTTCTTAAAGGTGTAGATGTAAAGTAGCAACGACAGCTAGTTGCTGCGGTAGGCTAGAGTATACTAAGTTCTTATCTATGCCTATTAAGGGCGTTAAACCCTTAATTAGCGCTATAGCGGTAATATCTTTAAAGTCTTCTTAGAGTCTTTTATAGTTGTCTAGCCTTCTTAGTTTACTACGCTTTGCCTGCTTAGGCGGTACGCTGTTTTACGCTATAGTAGCTTACTATATAAGATCTAGGGCCACTAAGATCCTATAGGTAGCGCTTAGCTCCTTTTCCTTGCTAGGTCTTTTTGCAAGTGCGCGCATCTTACGCGTCTTATTTGTATAAGCTGCGTCGGTAACTAGCTTAGCGCTATTGTCTTCTATAATAAGTGCGCGTATTTTGCGCGTCTTTTGCGCTATAGCTGCAGTGCCTGCTAACTATGCGTCTTCCTTTTATACCCTAGTAATAGTTATTCTAACTTATCTAGGTTTATCGAAGTAATCTAGCTATCTTAATAGCGCATTAGCTAGGTTTGTTACGCCTAGTCTATACTTAATTATAAAGTTAAAGAGAGATAGGTATATAGCCTAGCAAGCCTTGCGTCCGTTATACCTTAGCTAGGTTATAAAGGTGCGTAAGTTGTTATAGTCTAATAAGACTTTAATCGTCTTTTTGCTGCTATTAAAGTAGTGTTGCCATTGCTTAAAAAAGTTTATAAAGGTTAAGGTCTAGGCCTTAAATGCATCCTAGTCGCTCTAAGCCTTCGCTACTACTATGTCTATTATGCTCTACAGGCGCGTTTCTTATATAGTGCAGCATAACTGCTTTATATATTTAAGCATATAATTAATCTAGTAACTAGCGCTTTTAAACTTATTAAGGGCTAGATAAAAGTGTTGCTTCTTAGCCTATAGCTAGGTAGCGCGCTCTTAAAAGCTACTAGGTGTCTTAAAAAGCAGTTTAATGCCGCTTTTTAAGATAATATCTTAACTATAAGAGCTATCTTTATTAAAGTCTTTGCTGCAGGTGCGCTTACCCTTTGCTTAGGTTGCTCCTATATCTAGGAGCTATTGCTATAGGTCTACTATTCGCTGCTTTAAGCGCTCTGCTTTACGTAGTCGATTATTTTTAGTAATAAGGTCCGCTACTATCTAGTCTATGGTAGGCCTAATAGTCTACCCTAAGGGGCCTTCGCCTGCATCGTTGTTATTTAGTTGCTTGTAATCCTTCTCTAAGAGATTAAAGTCTTCGTTCTCTACTTCTTTAACGATAGGGTTAAGAGGGTTCTTAACTATTGCTCTAAAGCTGCTCTCTTCCTACGCACTATGTGCGTGCGACGTTTGCTTTATAGTCTTTCAAGGTGCTATTGCTCCTTCTGCCTCCTAACTCGGGTAGCCTAATAGTAGAAGAATTAGGAATTGTTAAAGGTGTACTTAGGTAGGCTAGGTAAGTTAAGCAGGCAAAGAGGTATCTTCTTAATAAGAGAAAGCAGCCGTATATTTAATAGCTAATTCTTGCCTTCTACACTCTAAGGGAGTGCGGGAGGCACTCTTTATCGTAGGCGCACCTCTGGCGCACCAAGTGCGCAGGACAGGCGCGACCCCGTTTCTACTTAGCCCGTGCGCTAGCACGTGCTATGGCCTGTGCGCAGACTGCGCCACACAGCCTGCGCCACCAGCACCGCTTCTAGTTTACAATGTGCATCTAATACGCTGTGCGCATACTGCGTACGGCTTGCGCGTAGCCTGCGTCGGTCCCCTTCCTAGGGCGGCGTTATAAAGCAGATAAGCTAACGCCTACACAATAGTAAAGAGTTGTTTACTATCTACTTAACGTAGTTAGATTTAAGTCCTTATAAACTAGACATTCTTACTATAAATAATAATCTAGCTTTACTAAACCTTAGCTAGCAACCGCTGTTTTGCATATAACTATTTACTAAAGTGTTTAATACTAATAAAGTAAAGGAACTACCTTTATTAGCGAACGTAAAGTACTTAATTAAGCTAGAAGATAGCGCAAAGGTGCTATATAGCCCTTTATACCCGCTATCTTCTGCTTAGTAAGAGGAGCTTTACTACTTTATTAACAAGTTATTAGCAAACAAGTAGATTGCCTATAGTAATAGTCTAGCTAAAGCCTTAGTAATCTTTGTTCTAAAGAAGGATAGTACTTTGCGCATATACGTTAACTACTAGGGTTTAAATTAAGTAACTAAGAAGGACCGCTACCCTCTTTTATTAATTAGTAAGCTATTAGATTGCTTAGATAGCGTAAAGGTGTTCTTTAAGGTAAATATAAAGAAAGCGTACTATAGGATTTAAGTTAAGGCCTTTAATTAGTAAAAGACTGCTTTTTAAACAAAATATAGGCTTTTTAAGTTTTATATTATGCCTTTTAGACTAACTAACGCGCTAGCTACATTTTAAGTATATATTTACTGCATACTAGCAAGGCTAGTAGGCATAGTCTGCAAGGTATACTTAAATAACATCTTAATCTACTTTTAGACTAAGGAGGAGCATAAGAAGTACCTTTAATTAGTTTTTAAGCGGCTAGAGGCTATGCAACTATATGCAAATCCTAAGAAGTGCAAATTCTTTAAAAAGAAAATTAATTTCTTAAGGTTTATTATTACTATAAAGGGGCTAGCTATAAACCCTAAGCAAGTTAAAGCTATTGCTAATTAAAAGGCCTCTAAGTGCGTATAAGACGTACAATCCTTCCTAAGGTTTGCAAACTTCTATAAACGCTTTATTTCCTACTACTCTTATATTATGCAGGCTTTAACGGAGTTAATAAAGATAGGCCCTAGCCTGCTACGTAAGCGCGGAGCTGTTGCTACGCAACCGTTTATGTTAACTAAAAAGGCAAAGGTTGCTTTTAAATTGCTAAAGATAGCATTTATAATAGCAATAATTCTCTGCTACTATAATAACATAAAGCCTATATAGGTAGAAACAAATGCGTTAGGCTATGCTATCTTTAGCATTATCTCTTAGCTTATAGATAATAAGTAGCGACTAGTTGCTTACTACTTACGCAAGCTAATAGCCTATAAGATATAGTAAAGAGTAGGATAGTAAAAGCTCTTAGCTATTATTAAAAGCTTAAAGCACTAGCGTTACTATTTAGAAGGTCTAAAGGACTTATTTGTAGTCCTAACTAACTACTAGGAGCTAAAAGGCGTCGTTAAGGCATTAGCAAAGGATCTCTAGAACTAAATTACTTAATAAGTGTTCCGCCTCTTAGTGTTTAACATTAAGCACTGCCTAAGGTTTACTAACCTAGTAAACAGTCTATCCTGCTAACTAGACTATATAAAAGGTAATATTGTATATAATAACGTGCTCTCTTTGCTTCTTAGCAAGCTATAGATTGCAAACTAGTCGTTAAGGCTTCTTATGCTAAGAGCTTTATTATTATTAGTATAAAAGGCGTAAGTCGCTACTAGCTAAGAACGGCCGTTATAACCCTAGTGCTCGTTTAAATAATATAATACTATTTACAGCGCTTAAGGCTAAGACTAATTACTAGATAACCTATTTATAAAGGCTAGACAAAGCTAAAGGAACAACACTTATTATTTATAAAAAGAAAACACCTTATTTTATAAGAATTGTATTATTATCTTATTAGCGGACAAGCTGCAGGCAAGGCTAATTAGTCTACACTATAACTCTTTTATAGTAGGCTATATAAGAGTCTGTAAGACTATAAAACTCCTTACTAAGAAGTACTACTAGCTAGATATAGCTACTAACGTTTATACTTTTATTGCAAACTATTTGTTATGCATAAGCAATAAGGTCCTACGGTATAAGCTATATAGATACCTCTAGTCCTTACCTATGCTTGTTTAGCTATTCTAGCATATTAGTATAGATTTTATAACCGGTCTTAGGTTAAGCCTAAGCTTAGACGGCTGTTTATACAACGCTATCCTAGTAGTAGTTAATTACTATACAAAGCATAGTATGTTTATCCTTACCTAAAAGACAGTTATAGCTGCTAAGGTTGCCTAACTTATCTATAACTATATAAAGACTAAGTTTAGTATCTTAAAAGTAATCGTTAGTAATAAAGATAGCTTATTTACTAGCTAATTGTAGTAAGAACAAATATAACTTTAAAGGGTCTAGCTAATAATGTTAACGGCGTACTACTTATAGATAGATAGTAGCACTAAGATCCTTAACTAGACTTTAAAGCGCTTTTTATAAACGTTCTATAGTCGTTTACAACACTAGTAAATATAGGTGTTAAGTATAGTAGAGTTTATATACAATAACGCCTACTATACTATAATAAAGACCTCTTTATTCTATGCGTTATACACATACTACCCTTATTTTATAAACAACTTTCTCTTTACTAAGGCTATAGTAGAAGGCGTGTAAGAGCGTGTTAGTTGGCTATAAGCTATCTAGCAAAAGCTAGAAGTATTATAAGAAAAAGTAATTTGCTAATAAAAGAAAAGCTATAATAAGCAACGCTTATATAAAGACTTTATTAAAGGCGAATTTATAAGTTTATTAATAAAGCACTTAAACCTAGCTAGCTTAAAGAAGCTAAACTTAACCTTTTTACGCATTTGCATTATAAAGAAGCTAAGCTTAGTTATATATTAGGTTGCCTTGCTATTATAGTACGCACGCTAATATAACGTGTTTTATATCTTTTACCTTAAGCCGTAGACTACTATAATAAAAGATAAAGAAAAGCTTTTGTTCTTAAAAATAGTAAAAGACTAAAAGAAGTATAAAGTTAAAGACATTATTACTTACTTTAGTAAGGGTTTACAAACCTAGTTCCTAGTAAAATAAAAAGGCTAGCTAGCTAAGTATAATACTTAGAAACCTAAAGAGCACTTAGCGTACGCTAGCTATAAGTTATAGTCTTATTAAAAGACTATAAAACATACTTATAAGAAATAAAAAGACTATAAGGCAATAGCTAGCTATATACTAACTAATTATTAGTTAACTACTCTAGCTATTTTTTATATAATTGCATACTATAAACTACTTGTTCTAGCTTTAAAGGCGCCCCTTAAAGCTATAAACTTAAAACACACTATTAGCAGGCTATTACTTAGCTACTAGCTACTTATTACTATCCTTCTTTATAAACATCCTCTTTACCCTTTTATCTCTCTTTTTAACACTATCCTTCTTATCCCTCTTCTTACTGCTAGGTAAGCCTTTGCTAGCTAGCATATAGCTACTACAAGCTGCTAACTAGCCGCCCGCTAGCGCACTCTTACTAGATACTACTTTACTACTACTACTAGCTGCTATAACCGCCTTACTACCGCTAGCTATAGCATTAGGAATAGTCTTAGCGCTACGCTAGCGCTTAGCTAAGGTTAGCAACTTAGCGTAAGACTATTACTTACTAGGCGCCGCTAAAGGTAGCAGCTAAGGAAAGACTACTGCCTAGTTAATCTAGGCTAGCTTAACTAAGGCCGCTATAGTCTATAGGATCTACTTAGGCGGCCCCTTTACTTTTATAGTATAGTAAAGCATGCTACTATAGCTAGCTTAAACAGCTATAGCGCGCTAAGCTAGGCTAAGCATAATAGAATAAGAATCGGCCTAGGTAATAGGTTAGCAATAACTTAACAATAAGGATTAAAGGACTTACTATTACTTTAAAGGTAGTAGTAACTTAGGTCTACGCCTACAACGGTGTGCTTACGTCTAGGGACATTAGCGGTAAGAGCCGGGCTACCTCTGCTAACCGCTACGCAAGCGTTAAGGTAAGCTCTAGCTCTTGCTAGTACTAGTAAAGGACACTAAGGCGCAATGCAGCCTATTATGCCGTCTTAAAACGTTTGCGCCGGAAGCGCTAGTCGGTCGCTAAGGGCTTTAACTTGTCTTCTTATAAGGCGCGGCTAAGTTCTTTAGTTACCGCCGTTAAGGCTATTAACCTTTAGGCGATTGCCGCGTAATTGCCCAGCGCTACGATAATATTGTTAACCGTTATCCGCTAAAGCAGCAACTTATTCGTGCCGGCCAGAAATTCTTAAATGTATTAAGCTAAGCCCTTAATCTCTTTAAGAAGCTGTTGGTTAGCAATTAGCTACTAGCGCAAATAAGTTAACGTACTTACTAGTAAGTATAACGTGTTATTAGCTATATAACTAATATAGCGCGCTAGGTTCTTTAGTATAGCTATATATAAGAATTTATAGTAGACGTCTAGATAGGCTTTAAGGATATAGTTTAGATATAAAGCCTACTATAAGGTTAGCTATTGCTTAGTAAACGCTATGCTAGCAAAGACTTACGCTCTTAAAAGATAGTATGTATACTTAAGAAGAGTGTTTTATAAGGTTTATATATATAAAAATGTCTATTAAGACTTAAAAGTAGCTTTAGTTAAATATTATTTATAAGCAATTATTAGCTAGCTACTACGTAAAGTTACAAACTATTATATTAACCTACTATATAAGTAAGATTAAAGAAAAAAGAGCTAAAGAGGTAAGAGTAGTCTTATAAGTATAAATAAATTTGTTTTAAATTATAAAATACACTTGCTCTTTTATACCTTAAGGTAATAAAGAAGCTATATTATTAAACGTTTAAATATATCTTAAGAACTTACTTAACCTTACTTTAATAGCAAGGTAAGAAACGTCTAAAATTAAATAAAAAAACGTTGTAGCAATAAACCGCCTTTACTATCTAGTAGGTAATAGTTCTATAATTAGCAGGCAATAAACAGCCGCTATTACCTTTATCCTACCCTACTAGTAGTTAAAAGTCGCAAGCCTTACGCCGACATTTTTAGTTAGCATACACTACACCTCTATACACCTAATGTTTAAGGCTAGCCTCTTTATAACACTTATTAGCAGCAACCTAAGCGTTCCCTAACTAAGATCTAAGCTATACGCCTCCTAAAAAGCTCTAACAAACAAAACAACCTATGCATTAGGTAGGATCTAGCGTTTACTGCCGCTATAGACTAAGTAGTACGTGTGCGCTTCTACGTTACCCGAATGCAGTTGTATAAGCAAGCGGTCCGCGACCGCTTAGCGACAGCTAATAACCTAGAGCGCTTAACTCTTTTTCCTAACTTTATAAGGGGAGGTTTTTTAACAAGCAAGTGGCTGCTGCGTATGCACCTCTAGGCTAACGAGGGCGTTACTTAAGGAGGGGGGGGATAGTATAAGGGTATTCTACACACGCGTCCCTACGCACTAGTTCGGGAACTAGTCGCTTACTAAGCAACAGACTTAACGAACTATCTTAACACGTTGCACGGGACTAGTATAGCCACTTAGCTGTGCTACGCCCTACTAGGTTTGCGCTACGCCGCATCTTCTAGCCATATATATATTAGCTAGCAGGCCTTTGCCTACTAGTCTTCTATAGTTTGTTAAGTTAAAGTCTTAATATAATAGTACAAACTAGTTAAGCCTTTATAACTATGCATTAAACACTAGCCCCTTATATAAAAGCTTAGTTAAAACAAGACAATAATAGTATGCGCGTTAAAAGGGTGTAAGAGAGTTAAAGGGGCTATAAAGGCAGCTATAAAAATAACACTAATTAAGAAAACAATTATAGTAACTACTATAGTAGTGCTAGAGGTAAAGGCTAAAGTAAAAAGAGAGGCAAACTAGCTACTATAGCTACTAAGGGCTACTAAAAAAACCTTACCTATATAAATAGTAAGCGTATAAAGTGCTTTATCTATAAAAGTAAAGGCTACTTTGCCTAGAACTGCTTAAAGAGGTAAGAGACTATATTAGTAAATTTAGTTTAGCTAACTAAAAAGAATGCTAAGAAGGTAAAAAACTAAAAACGCTTAAAACAAACTAAAACCCTTAAGCGTTACTAAAGACAATTAAGATTAGTAATCCTTTTTTTATCTAAGCTTCTTTTCTTAAACTAACAACTATAGAAGTATTCGCTATATAAGATACTTATATAAGTCTTAATACTATTAACTATAAATTTGTAAGACTATAAGGACTAGAATCTATAAAGATATTAGCACTAACCCTTAAAGCGTATAATAAGAGCATTATAAGCGTAGTAAGAGCGTAGAAAGTGCTCTTATGTATAAAAGACTCTTATAAGTATACCTATAAGATTATATAGGTTTATATAAAAGTTACCTAAACTTGCTAAGTATTAAGGCCTAATAATATTACTATTAATAATAACTCTTTAGAGTAAGAAAGTTTACTTAAAGTTAGCAGACTGCTGCTAGTGGTTTAAAGCACGTATAAAGACTATACAACTTATACTATAAGAAATCTTCTTTGCTATAGCGCGTAAAGAGCGTGTATAGGTATATATAATCTTACTAGGCAACCTAAAAGTAAAAGGTTATTTAAAAGGCATAGGCGCACTGCCTACGCATTTAGCGTGTAAGTATAGCGACGTACTAAATTTATTTAACGCTAAGGTCTTACTACTATATAAGGCTACTAACTATGCAATTAATCTTCTACCTAGCGGTTAACTACTATATAGGATAATATATCTTTTATTGCAAAAAGAATTAAGAGAGCTACGCTAGTACTTAGACAATAACCTAGCAATAGGACAAATTCGCCTATTAAAAAGCTTTATAGGCGCACCTATCCTTTTTATGCCTAAGAAGGACAAAAGATTGCGCTTATACGTTAACTATAGAGGGATAAATAAGGTTATAGTAAAGAACTAATACTTACTACCCTTAATCTCTAAGATTATAGACTATATAGTAAGAATAAAGGTAATATTAAAAATTAACATTAAGAAGGCGTATTACCGCCTAAGGATTAAAGAAGAAGACAAATAAAAAATAGCTTTTTAAACTAGATATAGTCTCTTTAAATACCTAGTCTTACCTTTTAAGCTAACTAATGCCTTAGCAACCTTCTAGTACTATATTAGCTAAGCGCTGCATAGTCTAGTAGATATAATCTGTATTATCTACTTAGACAATATTCTTATGTTCTTACGCAATAAGGAGGAGCATATAAAGCACCTAAACTAGGTCTTTAAGCGTTTTTAGCAAGCCTAGTTATTTGTTAATAGCGATAAATGCTTGTTTTACTAATAGAAAGTCGAATTCCTAGGGTTTATTATTAAAAGCAAAGGGCTTGCAATAAACCTGCGCAAAGTATATGCAATTGCAGAATAGCTAACGCTATAAACATTTAAGAAGGTACAGGTTTTCTTTAGATTTTATAACTTTTATTATTGCTTTATTAAAGCTTCCTTAGACATCTTATCTCCTTTATTAAGGCTACTACAAGGTAGCAAAAATGGCAAAAAGCTAGGACTAGTGTAGCTAAGGAGTAAGGAGCGCGTAGCCTTTATAATGCTAAGGGAGGCATTTATAAAAGCACTTTTACTACGCTATTTTAACCTAGAATAGGCAATACATATAAAGACTAATGCCTTAAAGATAGCTATTAGCAGGATTATCTCTTAATAAGACAAAGAGAGAGCCTAGCACTTAATCGCCTTTTAGTTAAGAAAACTATAAGGACTAGAGCTAAATTATAGCACCCTAGATTAAGAGCTATTAGCAATTATAGACTTCTTTAAGCAATAGCGACACTACATTAATAGTAGCAAAGAGACGATTAAAGTCTTATTAGACTATAACAACTTATGCACTTTTATAACCTAGCTAAGGTATAACGAATGTAAGGCTCGCTAGGCTATATACCTATCCCTCTTTAACTTTATAATTAAGTATAGACTAGGCGTAATAAACCTAGCTAATGCGCTGTTAAGACAGCTAGATTACTTTAATAAACTTAAACGAGTTAAAATAACTATTACTAGGGTATAAAAGGAAGACGCATAGTTAGCGAGCACTATAGCTATAGCGTAAGAGACGCGCAAGATGCGTGTACTTGTTATAAAAGACAATAGCGCTAAGCTAGTTACTAACGCAGCTTATACAAATAAGACGCGTAAGATGCGTATACCTATAAAAGAACTTAGTAAGAAAGAGAAGCTAAGCGCTACCTTTAAGATCTTAGTAGCCTTAAATCTTACGCGGCAAGCTACCGCAGCGTAAAATAGCGCACCGCCTAAGCAAGCAAAGCATAGTAAACTAGGAAGGCTAAACAACTATAAAAGACTTTAAGGAGACCTTAAGGATATTACTGCTACGGCGCTAATTAAGGGTCTAACGCCCTTAACAGGCGTAGATAGAAACCTAGTATACTCTAGCCTACTATAGCAACTAGCTATTATTGCTGCTTTATATCTATACCTTTAAGAAAACAGAGTCCTTAAAGCTATTTGCAGAGTAATAGTAAGAATCTAAGACGTAGACCTAGAGGTGTAAGTTGTTAAGGCGCGCGTAAAGCATACTATAAGCGTAAGAGGTATAATAAAGCTATAAAGCCTTGCACTAGACAGTATATTACTATAGGAAAACTGCCTATATATAGGCAGCGTGTACGTCTTTTATTAAGAGCTGCTATAGCTTTATTATAACGACTAGATCTCTAGGTACTTTATAGTTGCTAGGACCTTAGAACTGCTTTATTACTACTTTTACTAAGAAATAAAGAAGGACGTAAAGGCTTACATCGCCTTATGCCTAGTTTGCTAAAGACAAACAATTAAACAGTATACACAATATAGTAAGCTAAACCTACTACCGCTACTATAGAGTTCTTAGTAAGAAATCTCTATAGACTTAATTACTAGGCTACTAGTAGCTAAAGCGAGTATAGGCAGCAAAGTAAATACAATTCTAGTAATTATTAACCGCTTTATAAAAATAAACCTCTTCTTTGCTATATAGACTACCCTAACGGCTAAAGGCCTTACGCATCTTATGCACTAATATATAAAACTAGTATATAGCGTAACACTAGAGGGTATAATTTTTAACTAAAGAAGTATATTTACTAGCAAATTCTAAAGTAAATATTACTATTAGACTAGAATCTATAGGCGGCTATTAACTACATTTTACCTTTAGATAAATAAGCAAATAAAGAGATTTAACTAGACGTTAAAGTAGTACTTACGCTGCTTTATAATAAAAGAGCAATTAAATTAGCTTTCTTTATTATTTTTAGCGTAGTATGCTTACAATAACGCTATTAACGCAATAACTAAAATTAACTTATTTGAAGCGCTATATAGTTAGAAACTAAACTTGTAAACTTGCCTTAAGGGCGGCGTAACTATAAGAGAAGAATAGAATACACGCAATATAGTTTTAATAGTGCATAACTGCTTAGAAAAACTAGAAGCTATATAGAAAAGGTTAGCAGCAAACTAAGAGTATATAATAAAGCGCTAGAAGCGTTACTATAATACGCGCTATTAGCTTATAAGCTTTATAGTAAGAGAGCTAGTAAGCCTTTTTATAAAAAACCTTTACTTAAAAAAACAAAAAGTTAGCATTAAGACGCATTAAGCTCTTTAAAATCCTTAAGACTATAGGCAAATAAGCATATTAACTAGCATTACTAAAATAATATAGCTAACTATATAACGTTTTCTTAGTCTTACTATTAAAGCACTAGAAGAGTAGAGTAGGCGTAGAATAAGCGCCTTTAATAATGCTAGCGTTAAAAGACCTAAATAATAAATAAAAAGTAAAAATAGTCTTAAATAAAAGATATAAAGCTAACTAGACTAAATACTTAGTACGTTAAATAG